>NC_135570.1:6555321-6615321 GCF_964340395.1 Glandiceps talaboti | reverse complement strand
AAAGAAAAAAATCATTAAACTAGTGTGGACTGTGTCGTAACCTTTACATTCATGTCTTGGCAATTACCATGGCGACCAATTTCTATTCCTTACATATATTGCAAACATGACTTGCATATAACAACAGGTAAGGTGAAAAAATCAATTACGTATTTCACGTGAATGCGTTGATTCTACTTAACGCAACCTTAGGCGTTTTCATTCAATATACAAAGGTCGTCACAATAATCAGTGCATGCTATGTGCGAGGACCTTAAGTCGTGAATCAAAACACAAACAGGGTAATAACATGGCAAAAATATCTAGCTGAAATTAAGTACAAATCTAGGTTTTAATAGTAAATGACAAATTGTGTAAAATGAATTTAGAGGAGACAAATTCCTTTTGCGGCTGAAACCACGTCGTCTGGCTCGACAAAAATCTGTAGTAAATACTGCTAAATTTTATCGTCTATTTCAACAAATATCTTACTAAATACTCCTACATTTTATTGTGGTTCAACAAAAATCTTACCAACAGTGTTACATTTTATCGTCTGGCTCAACAGAAATCTTACTAATACTACTACATTTTATCGTCTGGCTCAACAAATATCTTACTAACACTACTACATTTTATCTGCTGGCTCAACTAAAATCCTAATAACAGTGCTACATTTTATCGTTTGGCTCAACTAAAACCTTACCAATAGTGTTACATTTTATCGTCTGGCTCAACTAAAACCTTACCAATAGTGTTACATTTTATCGTCTGGCTCAACAAATATCTCTGTTGATAATTTTTTTTGTTGAGCCAGACGATAACATGTAGCAATATTAATAAGGTTTTTGTTTGGCCAGACGACTTTTTGTTTCAAGTCAACGAAAAGATGACACGATAATTTTGCATTTTTTATTACATTTATTTCGAAAGGATATCAAATAATAAATATGGCAGCGTCTCCAGTTTCAATCACTGCATTCATGGCATTTGACATTCCTATTTCAACAGAAAAAGAACAGATAAATTAGAATTTATGACCAAAGATTTCAAGTATTTATTAAATCTTTAAACGCTTAGATTATAGCCACAAATTGCTTTCCGTGACTTTACTTTCAAAACAATTTTTATTACTCTTTGTACTGCATAAAGGCATCTTTATTCCTAGAGTCTATTGGGCATGGCGAAATAATCGAGATTTAAACTGAATGCCTTCCGTAAGGGCAAAGCCTTTAGAGGTTTGTTCCCATAAATGTTGGGAAGCAAAATTCTGAGTTATAAATATCATACAAGATGCACCTCTTAATTGGCAAATTAAATGATTCCAAACTATATGAAATGTAAAATTTGCATATTTAAGAAACTGTCTAATTACCGAATATCATTTATTACCTCATGGATAATTCATTTTATGCTTAATATCAGTTCTTTCCATGAACATAATAAGATGTGTAGTAAGTAGTCTGGCATCGGTCACCCGCCACTTGGGAGACTTTATTTGTCTCATGATCTTCAGTTTTGAATTTGTTATTCATTTTAAATTTTGTGAAGGAAAAAGAAAAGACAAAGAACACATTTGTGTTTCAATATATTTATTCAAATAAAGATTGAAAATAGCCTGTAGACTTGGGCAAGTGTATGCAGCTAGGTAGAATTACTCCAGTAGTTTTTTAGATGTTGTGTTCACAGACAGACAGACAGACAGACAGACAGACAGACAAAAGTATAATCTTCCCTTACGATAAAATGTGGCAATTTAATCAGATGTTTGTGTTTTGTTCTACCCAGCTGGTTTCCATTGTACTTACGTGCGTATTGACGGGTACAACAATTTACATAAAACAAGAAGGTAGTGGTAAAAATATCTATTTTATGATCGATTACAGTTATGACATATGGTGTTTACAAAAGTCACAAAAGTAGGGTTTCAACAAGGGAATCATGACGTAAACGTGCAACCTTGTTGTAGTTCCCTTGACATCGCTTTTGTGTCAATAAGAACTTGAAATGTCAAAAGATACGTAAATTAGACCAGAATTATGCTGTGCGTGATATTAAGTGAATACAGAAGCACAAACAGAAAACAAGTGTAAGACCAAAATTAAAAAGAATTTCTGGAAAGGACATTTTGTCTAAAGTGATGACGCGAATTTTTATTTATTTAATTATATCTGTCACTCAATCTGCTATTTATGGCCGTTACTGCTCCTTTTATTGAGTACTTTAGAGCAAGTGTGTATGTGGGGAAGATGTAATTTGCTTGTTCACGATTAGCTCTGCAATTGTCTTCACTGAAGCAGCAATTAATGTACGGATGGTTATTTTTGTGTTTTACCTCGGATCTGCACACTGGATGGGATGGACAAACATGTCAAAAAAACGGACTGAGGGGTATTTTAGTGATACATGCAATGACCAGAAACTATTCTCTTTTTTGCCTAACCAAACATTTAGTCATATGAAAGGTTGATAGTGTTTTTTCTATAATAATGTAATCTACGCGTCTATATCTATATAGTGGTCAAACGTATAACCAAAGATATAGGTGGGAAAAGGATAGGACAGGATTAAGATTAGGGGAAATGGTTGTCTAGAAGAGCTTTAAGAAAAGTTTGTTCTGAAGACAAGAATGGCCCTATCTTATCATAATGGCTCCAGTGATAGATAACACTAATGCGAGAACATGGGATTGAAATATGGCCCTGCAAGTGATTCACCCCTCATATATTTTTTATTTATCGTTATTTTATTTATTCTATTCATTAATCTTCATCGCAGGTTTTGTACGAAACGAACAGTAACAAAAACAGAATAACAATTACTACACATCGGGAATTACAAGAATATATCTTTTTCCACACACACGTCTACGTTATTTTAAATTCAATGCAAACAATTACATTTAAGTGAATAATTCTGCCGCTTCGTTTAGTAAGCACAACGTGCACAAAAACTGGGATGGAATAAGAATAGTCCAATGACCAACATGAGAGGAGACAGGGTAATAGTATTTCTGCTATTTAATTGCTTATGATATTTAATACAGACAATATATTAATGTATACATTAATGTGTTGTCAATTAATTGCCATTGTTCTTATTTGCATTGTCTTATAATTTGATCTGACAAGTTATTTGATGAAATTAACATTCACGACTGTTTAATAAAATCAAGAAAACAACCCATTGTCTGGGGAATACATCATAATTATCTCTGCGGAGCAAAAGAACAACACACAATGATTTTAAGGTCTTTTGATTATATAGTCAAGTACTAGTATTCGTAAACAAAACGTAAACCCCATCGCTTTCACATCTTTCCAAGAGCGCATGCGCACCATGAAAGCAGTGAACAGTTTATTGGTGAATGAATGTGTGGCCATAAAGAAATAAGTCCTGGCTTCAAATTGGTAAACTTTATCACATATAATGTCTTCAGGCAAAATAACTTCTGTACTACACCATTATGATTTTCAATTCAATTCAGTTCAATTCAATTCAATACAATTCGAAATATTGTCTGCATATAAAACGACAGAAAATTGTCTTAAGACTCGCCAACAAAAAAAAGACGAAAGACACTCCAAATAACTGATATACATGAAATACAAAGACAACATAATAGTAGGGTGGTGGCATAAACAAACATTAAAGTTATTTATACATAGCTGAATAGATCTGCAGATGGCACAATCTTTGCAAATGGAACCCTATAACGAGGTCCAGAGGGAAGCTTGTGGAAGTGAGTGTGTAATGGATGTGTTTGATAGTTTACTGTGTTCAATGCCTTTCTTTATACTGCCAACTGATATACAGCTGTGGACGGGCAAGTACATAGGTATATGCACTGATCTGTTTATACCATCCATTGACTATTTCTTTTAGAATAATTAGTATGCCACTTTGTTTCATTTATTCACTCTTTCTTTCCTTCTTTCAGTTCCACCAGTAGCTCTTATCGTCAGCGTATCATCGATCGCCATCCTTCTTTGTTTACTATTCATGTGTGCCCTTTGGAGACTAAAGCTTGCAAAGAGAATTGCTCTCTTCCGCTTCGAAGAACCAGACGAGAAACGTATTTTGAAAAGTGCCTATGGATACAATACTCCCTGTGATGGAAATGTCAAGTAAATAATTTATGATTTGTATAGATATATATATATATATCATTAAAATTGTTGCACCTTCAAGTGTGTGCTCGTGAGAACAGAAATGCAGTAATAACTCTTGATCCGATTCTTGTAGGCTGGGATTCGTAAAGCAACCCAGAGTCTCTATATTGAATCCAAGGAAGGAAATGCAATGATTAACTTTGACTCGAATCCTGGGGGCTCGAATTGGTAAAGGTATCCAGGTTTTCTATCATCATTATGGAATCCAAAACTGTCTTAAGGAAAGAAATGCTTCATTTCGTTTTGAGATCAGGGGTCATCCCGCTATGAGAATACACATACAATTCAGGAACGACAGGGTCAATTTTGATAACTAGTGGGGCAGACATTATTAGCAAATGTTTACTTTTCACTGCATTCTTCTATATACCCTTCGTATAAACTCGTTCACTATTATGTCTTTCATAACTTTTTTGAAGGTAATCAAGTTTGCAAAGGAATACTAAAGATATGAATATATTACGACACCATTCATTACAGAATAAACATAATATAAAATTACACCTACATTTATTACTTAATATTTTGGAGCCAATAAAATTGAAAGCATCGCATTTTCAGTGACCAGGCCATACATGTCTAATCATCTCTGTCATGTCAAATTTGCTTTTACATCCATTGTAATGTATATTGTGTATGTGCGTTTTATACACTTACTTATTTCATACGAAGGAAGTCAGTTGACTTGAAACAAAATGTCGTCTGATGCGACAAAATCATGTTAACATTGCTACATTGTATCGTCTGGCGCAACTAAAATCTTACAAATACTGCTTCTTTTGATGTCTGATGTTACAAAACTCTTACCAATATATTGCTACATTTGCTTTACGTGTGTTCCTATTATTTAGTCAGATCGTCGCCAAGGCGTACACATTATTGTAACAATGTATACATTCTGCAGATATCAATAGATTAAAATGTAGCAATCGCACTTCATTTTTTGTCTAGCCAGAGGATAAAATATAACAAGTCTAGTAAGATATTTGTTACAATTTAAGTAATTCTTTTGTTGGTCGGGCCAGACGACGATTGTTTAAACTTCAATAACTAGCTTCTATTGTACCTTCCTTCTAGGAGAGATCGGTCAGTATCACAATGTGGAGCTACGCAGTATTTGACAACTGGTGAAGCTACGGTGCCAAGATCACGAACTTCGGAATCGGTAGAATCTGAGGCAACGGCTGCCGAAGAAGGGATTGCCCAGGCTCTACAGTACAACGACAGGAGACGCCATTCGATGACTGCCTTCCATAACCGTCACGATTTACTAGGAGAAATAGAACCGAGTTTATATCGGTAAGTAAATGAGGAATATTGATACTGGCATATGCCGGGAGATTGTATCACTGTCTTGAATAAAGTCTGGCAGTTATAAGTCTCTTGTTTTTTAGGTTCAAAAAACACGTCTACTTCTTCGCACGCAACATCACCATGTTATACTGACATAGAATGTAGTGAACTATTCAAGGCCTGTGCAATAGTCATCAGTCGTACGCGTTTATGTACCTTAATCTACTTTGAGTTCGAGAATTCCAGTCAAAGTCTAATTAGTTCCACCTCGAAAAGAATGTCTATCAAATTATATTCGAATTGAGCCAGTGGGTTATTAAATATAGTGTAAACGACAGACAGACAGACAGACAGACAGACAGACAGACAGACAGACAGACAGACGGGTAGGCCAACAGGCAGAGAGACATGCAGACAGACAGACAGACAGACAGACAGACAGACAGACAGACAGATAGATACAGACAGACACACCTACATACATTCTTTAAGTTCTTGTTTAAATTGACATATAAGTCCATTGGGCTGGGAGGTTTAATTGTTTAGAAATGTAACTTTACATTATGCAAGACCTTGTGTCTCTATAATAAACTAATTTACTACATCGGCATTACAAGACTACCCCTTATAGCCCATGACAATGTATGTCAATGTCTCCTGACTTTGCGAGAAACGGCTAAATCTGAGCTGAATATATTTATCAATCGATGTTTGATTTAAAGGTAATTTGATACCAAGTAGGGTATAGATTTAGGAGATAGGTGGAATTTGATTTGCTCGTAAATTTGGAATGAAGTATGAGAAAATAGAATACTGAAAACAATCAAATCATCAGTTTCACAGGGACTAAAAATGTCTGAGTCAGAAAATACATGATTGCATTTCACTTTTACTTCCCAAACTAATCACCTGAAGAGACAATAAAACAGGACACATGTCAATACTAAGGGTCCATCTCAATTTGTTGCATTGTGTTAGATTTGGAAATATATATATATAGTACATCGAGCGCTTTTTATGTACACTTAATCTACCACACTCATAAGTCTCCATTTACGTTTCTGTAAGAAATATGATAGTTAGCAAAAATAATATATAACATAATGGCAACATTTATTCCAACATTTATTTTTTTATGGGGTAGTTGTGGGTGGGTGAGGGGAGGGGTAAATGTAATCACGGAAATAATTCAAGTGTTTAACAGCAACAGTCGTGTGTTTCTCTTATATATAATATATAATTCAAAGTGGAAAGCATTCCTTTACAAATAGCATTACCCCCACCCTCATCGATGTTGTGACTTGTATTTACTTCACACAAAGCGACTTACTACAGACATTGCACTGAACTCAACTCAGGTTGCAAGCTTTCAGAGAATGTGCATGTTAATGAGCCTTTTTTGCATATTCCTTAATTAGCTCTCTCAGACTCAACTTGGTATCTTGACAAAAGTTAACATATACACACAAACACTCACACACTCTTACATACACACTGTAATGTATTCATGATACCCTACAATAAATCTGATGTAGATTAGCTCTTGAATATTAATGATACAAATTAGCATATGTTGCAATAATGACCAGGTAAGAGAGTACTCTTGAAAGGTCTTCAGTTTTCGAGTTGGGCCTCTGAAATTATATTCTCAAATCAATACACATACACAGATGTAGAACAACATACTGTAAACTGCAAAAGTGATGACTAATTTGCATAAATAATGCTTTTTGGTAATTAGGCAATATCATTAAAATACATACACAACATTAACGATATACACTGCAAGCTCTACATGTCATATCCCTGTATAAGCATTAAATATCTTTGCTCCAAAATGAGCAAATTATGATGCAGATAATTTTTAATACTATAGTTCTTATTGCATGACCAAAGTTCTAATTACATAGATAGAGTAACGTTCTGCCGCCTGTTCAGGTCTTTGTCTGGTTTTACCGCTAGGCGGTATTAATATGTTTTACCGACCTGATGAACGTATTTACCTAAGAATATCTGCTCATCTCAGACAGCTATTGAACATTACTAGATAGACATCCAACGAATCGTATAGGTTCATCAGATAATCACTACAAATATCCATGACACGAGAATGTATAGTTCAAATGTGAATACCTGATGTAGTCAGACTTCACATCGTTTATATGGAACGTTGAGTTTTGTAAACTAGTCAGCTAATCAGCACACAACTTATTTCTTCCCGGAGGCATTCACTTAAGTCTGGAGTTCCGTGTGGTTCTCATGACCTCAGTAACCCTGATCTTTGCCCTGACACGAAATGTAAAAAAAAGAAAGAAACATGCAAATACAGTATTATAAGGATATCGAAGTCATTGCATTGCCTACCAACATCGAAAAAAACCGCTTTTAAACATGGCTATAAAATGGAATTACAACACTAAACAATATTGAATAAATGAATTCTGTATAGTCGAAGGGTAAAGAGAAAAAGAAAAATGCAATTGATGAAGGAAGACCGCTAGCTGTTAACTGTTATACGTGAACTGCTGATTTTATTCATCAATTCGCTCACCAATTTAATGTCTGCTTGTTGAGAGTTGCAGTTCTTCAAGCAAATGAGTCATTTATATTACAGTCGTGAGAGACGGATTAGATTCTCTACTGAACAGTCAATTGCGTTCAATGTTAAATAATTTCAACTAAACCTTGGCGAGACAAGACAAAACCACGTGAACTTAGATATTGGTTCCTAATAATTCTCGTCGTTCAGCCAAGGACAATCGGACTGACCGGGTGGGAGACGAGATAAGACAAACCCCTTAGGTCAGGAAAATTTTCCGGTTGAATGAAGAACAATATTGGGAAATGATGCAATTAGACCTGCGCAAGCATAATTTATTAGGAGTAATAACGACTTTAACGTTTTAACACACAAAACGAATGACGTACACGTTGTTGTCGTGACGTAGAACGACCATGTTTAAGTCCCATATTTCTTTTCCGAACGCGTTCAGCTTGGCTTGCGTGTCGTATAAATATAAATATGATCAAATATTAGTTAGTTTGTGCCTTCGTCTTGACAGGCTTTTTCTGCTTCTGTTGTTGTCCATCCTGTGGTTTCTGTCCCTACATTGTTGTCTCTCCGTGCCACATTATCTCTCCTTTCTCTAAGTATCTTACTCTTAAAGTAAATATTTGCCAGGGTCCCTTTTTCCCTTTGCATATATATTTGAATGTAAATTAGAATGTATTTTATTATATTGCTGTCACTGTATCCGCCTGTGTCTATGTTTTCTCTGCATGGCAGTCTCTGTGTCCTTGAACCCCGGCGATTTAGAATGAACGAGATTTTCCTTGCTTAGGTCATGCTACTGAGGATTTGCAGGTAATCAAATCGATTGCTGTCATACAGCTACTGAGCAAACGACAACAATATCCAAATGAAAGAATTCTTGCCAGTAGCAGGTGATCAATTTGCGAATTGTACGAAAAGTGTCCCGAGGACTCCTGTATACCTACACTCCCGATAACGACATGCAATTACGAGTACGCTCAAATATAATAACGCATTCGTCAAATTATTAGATGAAATTCATGAATTCGAAGTTTCACACAACACAGCACACGGATATTAGCCTTCGGGGTGAAAGAGTAATCTTAATCATGCTTCTAGGGGGATAGATAAAAGTAAGGAATACTTCACTCGAATGATAGCCATGTCGCTTTTTTTTCTCAATGGCTGACCCATATATTGATAAGTTAGATACAGCGCTGCACGGCATCATTTAGTGATGGAGATCTTGATAGGGGATAAGCGCGAAATCAAGCATCGTGCATCGTGATATTAATCTGAATAGTCGAGTTTTACTATTTTACACAGCGTGCGTGAATACACTTTTATAGTGTGTCACGCAAATTTAGCAAATGTCGACCTTCGGTTGCAGCGAATATTTTCGACTGAAAGCAATTGATATAAGAAATAGTCTGGAGACAATTTAACTGTATTAAAACGTCATTTCACATCCTAACTGTCAAATTTGAGACATGGCATGTACAGCTTTCTAAATTAACTTGGGTCATTATCAAAAGAAAGACATTTACCAAGAACGTTTATTTCCTAGTGTAAAAATGTTCCATTTACATGTTATCATCGTTTACGTGCATAACACATTTCTTAGTTTGACAAGACGTTCGGTGTTAACCCGACAGGGTCTGAAAACGTGAACCTAATAGGTATTGAGACAATATTTTTTGACAATCATTAAGACCACAGTTAGGAGTTCATTTGTATGACTTCCCCTATTTGTCAGAGGTTGCTTACATAATGTTGCATTCTGATGTAACTTACTCAACTATTCGCAACCTCAACTCAGTTATCTATCATTGGCAATAACGTGTCTGTCTGATTCAGTTATGTAATTGTAGACTACAAATATTACGTCATTATAGAATACAGGCAAAGCTGTCGATCTAATTTTAACTAATTTTAGAGTGAAAAGATTTTGCCCTTAAGCTATTATAGGTACGTGTCGGAATCCCAAAGGTGCAACTGCTCAATACAGGGAGAGTCAGGGCGAAAGAGGTCCGTTTTGCCCCCCCCCCCCCCTTCAAGTTTGAGAAAGTGTATGCTTTTCATATTAATGAGACAGGGTGATCAAAGAGAGGCTTTTGTATGAGAAAGCCTATTTTTTTTTAAATGTGGTATTATAGTAACACTTTGGGTTTGGAAGTGTGGGCGGAACCTCGTGCATTACCCATGGAGTTGCAGGAGTGGGAGAGGGGAGAGGTTCCAAATGATATGAATCATCCATTAATAGATAAATGAGATAGCAAGAAAAAAAGTAACAGCAAGATATGAAATGTGTCAAATTCATTTGGCTGTGCTGTGAATGTGTACACAAGTGAAAATAACACCTTTAATGGCCAATTTCTTTCCATTTAGAACGAAACACGACTGATGAATTAAGAGTCGATTGTTGCATGAATCCCCGCTGATAAGGAAATGAAGTTTTTGTCCAACAGAGATAAACTTACGACCTATATCGTTCGGAATCTTCATATAAACCGAAATTGCTAATTTCAAGTAAATCTCTCGTGACGTCATAAAAATCAATCATTGTCAAAACATTACGAAACAGAATTGTAGGCAAAAATGTACACACTTAAGGTGAAAAATACAATATATATTTAATTTCCCTATTGGACTTCATTTTAAATTTTAGTCAAACCGGGTTCATATTAAGTAGCTCAATGCGATGAGAGGGAAAAGTAGGCTTATTTAATGTAATCTCCTGGCAATTCTAAGCATGCAAATAGCAAGATTGTCATGTGTACTAGACCATAATTTAGATTCATTAGAACACAATTGAAGGAAACAGACCATGTTGGGTCTAACCTAAGGAAGAATATATCTCTCAGACAATATTATCAGCTCGTTATTCAAATAAGGTAATTGCTAATTAATGCCTTTGATAGTTTTATTTTTTTTCGTGGGGGGGGGGGGCACTGGGTTGTGTGTGTGGGTTGTGTGTTTAATGGGGGCACTGGGTTGTTCAAGATAGGCTATACATATAGGGTGGGGAATATAAATAAAGAAGAAGCAGAAATTACAATCAAGTTATGTTAGAACTAATTATGGGTTGAACAATGACGGCTTAGTAAACTGAAGTCCATCGATTGGTCAGTCGGTCAGTCAGTCAGTCAGTCAGTCAGTCAGTCGGCCTGTCAGTCTATCTGTCAATCAATCAATCAATCAATCCAATCAATCAATCAATCAATCAATCAATCAATCAATCAATCAATCAATCAATCAATCAATCAATCAATCAATCAATCAATCAATCAATCAATCAATCAATCAATCATCAATCAATCAATCAATCAATCAATCAATCAATCAGACCAACCAACCAACATGCACGCACACACATACATACATACATACACACACATATTCCTACACATACCTTGGAATAAAACTGAGCACCTCAGGGAAACTAAAACAAGACCTGTTTTTAGAAACAACTATCCCCATCAAATTACGTCTTAAATTATTTGATGCAGTGAAGCCCATTCTGCTATACTGTAGTGAGGTTTGGTGACATGAAAACATAAACCAGTCACAAAACCTAATGAAACTCTCAACTCCCATGGAAAAAAACTACACATAAAGTTCTGCAAATTCCTACTAAATGTAAACTGTAAAGCTTCCAATACAGCTTGCCTTATGGAACTAGGTCGCTATCCCCTACTGGCTAAAGATCTCACAGAAAGCAGAAAATACCCTGACTAAGGAAGCTTACTGTCTGAGTAAAAATCTGGAGTCCAGTGGAATACAATCATGGGCCACAGGAATGAAGCAAACACTTAAACTTTTGAGTATGGATAAGGTCTGGACAGTTGAACCAAACCACTCCAACAGTGAAAACCTAATTGCTAGATTTAAAGAAAAGTTAAAGTTCCTTCTCCACAAAAATATAATGGATACAATGAAGGACAACAATGACAAACAACATATAAAAATAAACTACGTACATATAGACAAATTAAAACGGATATGAACTTAGAAAACTATTTAGAAGACATTAAAACACACAATACAGATCAGCAATGACAAAACTTAGAATTAGTGCACATATTTTACATATAGAAACTGGAAGATACACAAACACCACCTTATCAAGCAGGACATGTCCTGTATGTAAACAAGGTGAAATAGAAGACGAGGAGCATTTTTATTACGCTGTACAGGATATCAAAATGAAAGGAAAGAACTCTTTAACAAATTAAATATATATTCTGGTACAAGCATGGATAATCTCATAAAGATTCTCAAAATAAAAGACACAAATAAATTAGTTGAAATAAGCAAATTTATTCAACAAGGATTCAAAATTCGAGAATATCATTTGAACAAAAATATACCAGCTGCCTCGTGATATACATTCGACAATTACATTACATCACTGTCTGCATAATCAATATGCTGTGTTGATTTTCACATTGTGAAATTACTCTCTTTTTGTGTATGGTCTATACAAGCATTTTCTTTTTACTTTATTGTATTGTACTGATATCTGGAAATATAGATAAGGTTACAATAAAGTTTATTATTATTATTATTACATACATACATACATACATACATACATACATACATACATACATACATACATTCATACATTCATACACACACATACATACATACATACATACATACATACATACATACATACATACATACACACGCATACATACATACATACATACATACACACACATACATACATACATACATACATACATACATACATACATACACACACATACATACATATATACATACACACATACATACATACATACACACATACATACACACACATACATACATACATACATACATACACACACATACATACATACATACATACATACATACATACACACACAGACATACATACATACATACACGCACGCATGCACACACACATACATACATACATACATACATACATACATACATACATACATACTTACATACATACATACATACAGACACACATACATACATACATACATACATACATACATACATACATACATACACACATACATACATACATACATACATACATACATACATACATACATACATACATACATACATACATGTTTGTAAAGTATCACGTGCCACAATGCTCATCAGACAAAGTGGTAACCCAGGGTAAATCATTAGGTATGCAGGCGTTACAGTGCTGAGGTAATTTACGTGTCACAACGTGTTACGTCGTAATTGAAATCAAAGACGTTGGTGGTTGTAATCGATAGCTATATCATTAGACGTATTATAACAAAATGAATTATACTGCATTGCAGACGTCAGATATGTTGGTTTCGAGGCATGTACCATTAAATTGATCATATCATGGTGTGTTGGATTTAACAACACTGGGTATCTTGAAATTATCTTTACAATGTCTCCAGAATACGAGATAAATACATCGATTTATGGCGCGACTCGTAAACTAACTTCCCAGACTGGCTGATTATATTTACACAAAGGCTCCGCCATGGTATACTACTATTACCAGATGTAAACTGAATGCCTTCCGTCAGGACAAGCCCTTTAGAGTTTATGCCAAAACTAAAAAATTCTGAACCCTAAATTGTTGATTTGAAGTTTTGACACTTTCGATATTGTCTTACCGAAAAATTATCAGTTATGGAAAGGAAACATTAGGATTATACACTACATCAAGAAGCTTTATAGGAGACATACACTTTGTTATCATCGATGTAGGTACCAAGTTATATGAAATTTGAAGATTGTATTCTAAAAATGTTGGCTAATTATCAAAGAGTCATTAAGTATGCAAATGAATAATTACAATTGCAAACTTCATCAACAAACTATATCAAGCACGTGCGCGTTTTTATATCAGTGCATGTAAAAATGTATGAAATTTAAAGCTTACATTATTTACAGATAGGCCATAAAATCATTAATTATGCTAATCACTCGTTCAAACTAAAAGTTACATCAACAACCTCTATAGGAACATGTACGCTTTGTAATGGTTGATGTTTGTACCAAATTATATGGAATTTGAAGTAGCTTTTCTTGGCATGGCCTATTACCGCAAATTATTAATTATGCAAATGATTGATACTGTAGTTTTTGAGATATCATGTTCACAGACAATGAGACACACAGACAGACACGGAAAAAACATAACATCACCTCCCCTTACTGAAGTTAAAATGGTCAAAAGACGAACGTAAGCATTTCTTTGACAGGTGATGATGCAATTATTATTGTTGTGGTTGTTGTTGTTTACGTTGGCGGTGGTGGTGGTGGTGGTGGTGTCAATAATAATGGTTGCAGTACAATCATACGGTGATGTAGTGATGATGTAGTGGTGCGATGTTGATAGTTTTTGTATGGGGATGTTGATCTCGATATTGTCGTCTTCGTTGTTGTTACTGTTGTTGTTGTTGTTGTTGTTGTTGTTGTTGTTGTGGATTATGGGATGATGATGATGATGATGATGATGATGATGATGATGATGATGATGGTGGTGGTGGTGGTGGTGGTGGTGGTGGTGGTGGTGGTGGGTGGTGGTGGTGGTGGTGGTGGTGATGATGATGATGATGATGATGATGATGATGATGATGATGATGATGATGATGACGACGACGACGACGACAACGATGCAGGTGATATATTTTCAAATGGAGATGTATCATTTAATTGACTCATGTTTTCTGTGTTCGTTACTCAAGGTGTTCAGACGATGACGACTACGATGACATTTTACCACCGAGTCCCCATGGACGTATCTGGTTCTCAATAATCTACGACGCTGCCGTGGAACAGCTGACGGTGAAATTAGTGAAGGCTAAACACTTACCAGGTAGAGGTAGAAACAGTACTCCCAGGGATCCTTTCGTCAAACTCTACCTTTTACCCGACGAAAGATCCTCACAGCAATCGAAAGTACGACGAAGAACTAACGTACCAAAGTGGAATGAAGTGTTTGTGTTTCAGGTAAACATTTTTTATTTGTCTTCCAACCAGAATTCCTCTGTGTTGGTAACCATTGTTTCAAAGGTAACTTTTGTTCAAACAAAAAACTTGAATTTTTTTTTGAAATCTTTACTTACCTGAAATGTTCGTCTGCACATTTCAGTCTTTGTCAACAGATTGACCCATTTTAGTTTTCAGAACACCTTTATGTCAACAGGCCGCCATTAACAAAGCAAACTTTTCACTATGTATACAGCCAGGGGGATTCATAGACAACTACCCCCAAGTGCATGTACCTTTTTGACCCAGTCCCAACCTTTGCCCCAAAACCGGTTTCGCATATATAGCGCTTAGGTGTACGGGGAATATGCTACGGTTGGAGATAGTATATTAGTTAGTTATATACAGTAGAAGTGTTGTAATTTTGACGACTAATTGGTATTATCTAATTGACGTAACAATTACATCATAATATGTGGATTTATGAATGTTTTAGGTTGTTGCAAATAATTATGTATGATTCTAACTATCTGTTTATTGAGTTTAGATAGAAAAAAATAATCTCCCATCTTATTTCTGAATCAGTAATATAATATAATTGAAGATGGTGATCTTTTCTGACATATTTTAACGAATGAAATGATATGCCAAATTTCAACATTTTTTAATACTGAAGGGGAAATTCAATATTTTTAATGAGTTATGCCAATTTTCGACATTTGTTTCGGACTAGAAGGAAATTTCTAATGAGTTATTTTTTGCCATCGGGCAGGTTGGACCGAAAGACGTTGTCAAAAGAACCCTTCGTTTATCGGTGTACGATCTAGATCGCAGACGAGTGCGACACGCAATGGGTCACGTCCTGGTCAATCTTGCTGACTTATCTCTGGATAAAGAAGACATTACTTGGCGTGACTTGGACAGCGAAACACAGGTATGAAAAGTCTTACTTTCTCTGTTTCATACCGTAGCTATGCCAACGCGTCTTACCATATATGTCAGTTAACCTAACATAAAATGTCGGCAAAAATCTTACTAACGCTGCTGAATTTCATCTTCTGACACAACAAAAATTGCAACAATATTGCTACATTTTCTCTGCGAGTTACCTTTCAGTTATCCGCAAGCTTAGACGGATTAAAGTGTAACAAATTGTACTTACATTTTTGTGATAAAATGTAGCAAGTTTAGTAAGGTTTCTGTCAAGCCAGGCGATAAAATGTTGCAGTGCTAGACCATTTTTGTCGAATCAGACGATGTTCTGTTTCAGGCTACTTGACGTCTGCTGTATATCTCGGTCTGAATCGACTACAGAATTACATGAACGTATATCGCTGTTACCTAACGTGACCACATGGGTGACAAATGGGTATCTATTTTAGATTTTTAATTCTTAAGACCACTCTAATATGCTTTCCTATTTGCAAAAACAATGTGAAACAGCATCGACCATATCCGTGTTTGTAACTCAATAAATTGCCAAAAGCTAAAATGTGTAAAAAGTTTATTATTTTACGTACAATAACAAATATTTAATTTTTTAAAAATGTTTTGCAACTTAGTGAGTTACAAACGAGGATTTGGTATGTGATATCTCGTTTGTCATCCATTTGGCCACTTTAAATCACGCTTTTGTGTTTGTTGATGAAGTACCAAACTCTACCTGTTAATGTTTACCATCAAAGTATCTTAGCAACCTAACTACATATCTTAATTTCTTTATTTCTTAAAACTTTGGCATAAATCTCAAAATAGACGGTCGAAACAGAGATTAAGAGAAATTATGCCTCCATCCTCTTTACACAATAGAAGCTGTTGTAACTATGACAACAGTTATTCAAAAGTGTTCTGTATTCCCACCACACACAACATATAATCATTATAACAGAATAATTCCCTCCATGTGGCCAAAATGGTTAAGAGAAAGTTAAATTAGCACCATTTGCAGCTGAGGCCGCCGTATTCAGCGGAAGGCACGCTACAAAATGTATCTCTCCTTTACCGATGAAGTAAACCTGGGTAGGGGCAGCGTGATGTAGATGGTTTAATAGACAGAGGTTGGCTACTACATACAGTCACTTATTCTTTGTTTGTAAAGATTTTGAATAGCGGATTGTTACAATCACGATATTGATGTCATGTACGGAAATAGAGTGCCTGAGGCACGGCTTGGTGCGAGCTTACGTACACGCACCCAAAATCGCGCCTTTGGCGCTCGTTTTTCCCCCATACAAAATATCGACCATTTTGATCGTGTATATCTGTGCAAAATCTATACACACACGCAAACACAATATATATATCACAAAAGTACAAGCAACGGTTGTTAATCTAGTTGGTAATTGAGACCGTGTTTATTGTTAAATTTTAGTATTCAAAAATTGTGTCATTTTGTATATTTTTTATCTATTGATTCCTCGCTATGGATCCTACCGGTTGTTAGACGAGATTCGACATGTTTTAACAATAGAACGAAACGACGTATTTCAATATGAAACAAAAGATAGCGTCAAAAATATATATAGTTACAAAACATGGCTTCGGGACCAATTGCCATGAAAATCAAAGTTCTTCAATTCCCTCCAAATTTTTTCTTAAATTGAGAGCTTGTTCCATGTCTTTTTTGAAATATCAAAAGAATCAATTGGTTCACAGCCTTGTTTTCAAGGAAACTGATGACCATTTATTGCAGAGTTAACACATGCACAGTATTCGGCGGCCATATTGGATTCTAGAATGGCTTAATTCTGATGTCATTGTATGACGACCCCTTTTAGATAGAGAATGGGCGGGTATGAGATTTGTTTTGAACAAATAAGTAGCACAAGTTTAAGTTTTTATTTCTGAGCCGCAAATTCCGTTAAATGATTTGAATTCATGTTTTCATTCTTACAATAAGACGTTTTGTCTTATGGTACAATGTGCCTTTGAAAATCAAAGTCCTTCAGTTCTACTCCTAAGCCGCCATATTGGATTTTAGTCATCAAAGTTCATCAATTCTACTCCTAAGCCGCCATATTGGATTCTAAAATGACTAAATTCCAATATTATTTTGACCTATTCAAACAATTTGTATGGTGACCCCAGACTTTTTTCTTGATTTGAAATAAGAATGGGTTTGAGTTTTCTTGAACAAAGTAACAGAAATTTTTTATAGAGTTTATTTCCGAGGCACATTCTACGTAAGGGGTTTACTTTAAATGTCAAGATAGTTTACTAGATTCAAGATTTACGAGAATGTTTGAATTATAAATGGAATAGTCTGACTATGATATGTAAGTTTATGCCTTGCCCTTTCTAAATGATGAATAAGCAATGTTGTAAACATTTAGCTATGAAAAATGCAAACAAAGTCGAAGTTCAGGTTTTACGGTTTTCTTATTCTGTACTGCACAAGGTTACCAATAAATACCTAATTGGTGAAGATTTGATAAATTGTGCATACGGGAGTTTAAAGTATTCTTCCCACTATTACGTTAGTATTGCATTACACATTCCCATTTCTCAAAGGTTACTATCCTCTAGGATAAATTGACACTCTCTAGTCCAGGACTTGGCAGAATTTGAATTAAACATATTTCCCTTAGGAACAGTAACTGTTATCAAATGAAGACCTCCTGAAAACTCCAGAGTAAACAACTATACGATCATTCTCCAAGAATCCATAAATTTACGTACAGATTATCGGCCTAATGTCAAACGTGCAGAACGTTAGTAATGTTATCTCGTTTTATCGTAGACGTTGGAAAAAGACTCCAACGACTATGGTTTTATCCCTTTATTCGGGGATTGCTTGATTTGACGCAGAGATACTTATTATCGGTATACAGAATTTCTTCATTATCTATAAACTGACTTTATCTTAAGTTTGCTAATTAGCCTTTATTTTCTTCGTTTTCATTTTCAGGCATCTGCCACTCTCGGAGAACTTAATTTCTCACTGACGTATCAACCCCACATGGATAAGCTAAGAGTGGTTATATTGTGTCTTAGAAATCTGAGAAAACTGGACTACGAAGAAAGTGGTTAGTATCTTTTCTTATAAGATGTACAATGCACCTCGGGGAATAACTTTCCTGAAAATCAGACTTCTTCAATTCTCTCCAAATTTCGCCATATGAAAACTTGTTCCTGGTCCCTTTGCAGTAATAAAATATCTTTGGGTGTCCCCCTTCATGTTTTAAAGAAAATCGACCATATTTTATTTTCCAAAAGGGTTAACGCATTAGTCTGTGGCCATATTGGATTCTAAAATTGCTGAATTTTGATATTATTTGAACCTGAGAGAAAGTTTAAACAGTTCATTTATTTCCTATGCGCATTCTACGTCAAGTGTGGGAAAGAGTGCCATCTTACGTAAAAGTATATATATATATATATATATATATATATATATATATATATATATATATATATATATATATATATATATATATATATATATATATATATATATATATATATATATATATATATATATATATATATATATATATATATATATATATATATATATATATATATATATATATATATATATATATATATATATATATACCAAAGGTGCACTGCAGACATACATGAAAACAATTAAAACCAGATGTAAACTAAATACCTCGGGATTTTGCACAAGATTAGCAAATGAAGATTGCTCGATTTGACTCAGCGATATGGAGGACTGGTACTATATCAGTGATTTGTGCAAAGGGAATAAAATAGATTGAACATGCAAAGATTATTAATAAATATTGGATATAAGAGTCATATGCAGTGCAGCTACTGTTCTTTTTATTTAGTCCTTTTAGAGCAAGTGTGTATGTGGTGCTGATGCCATTTGCTTGTTCATGATTGGCTGTGCAGTTGTCTTTACTAAAGTAGGGAGGGTTATGTTGTGTATCCCCCCCCCCCCTTGATCTGCAGACAAACACGAAAAAAAAGACCGACACGAGGGTATTTAAGTGACAAGAAACAATTCTCTTTTTTGTTTGGTCTAAGAATAATTTTTCACCAAGCCATTTCCGGACGAAGTTGCACAACAAGTCACACGGGCAAACTACCGTATGCGTTCATTTTTAAAATGACAATGGAAATTCCAGCCAGCAACTGCGACCTTTAACGTGTCGATTGAAATATGTGCTCAGAGCTTTGTAAAATTGCTTATATATCGTCGATACAGAAACCAACAGACTGTAATACAATTTAATGACCTAAAAAAGGAAAATTAGGCTCAACGCTTTTTTGATCGACCTGTTAAACATGTTGATTCACTAAAATAATGAACGAGATTAAAGATTTTTCGCTTGATGTGAGAAAGGTCGTTGACAACCTTGGATGCTTAATTTGGCGATATATGATATGTTGTGATGGGATAGGATACGATATGATGGGATGGGATATATGATATGATATGATATGATATGATATGATATGATATGATATGATATGATATGATATGATATGATATGATATGATATGATGTGATAGGATATGTTATGATGGGATAGGATACGATATGATGTGATAGGATATGTGATGGGATAGGATATGTAATGACATGATGTGATAGGGTATGATATGATATGATATGATATGATATGATATGATATGATATGATATGATGTGATATGATATGATATGATATGATATGATATGATGTGATGTGATGTGATATGATGTGATGTGATAGGATATGATGTGATGTGATGTGATGTGATATGATATGATATGATATGATATGATATGATATGATATGATATGATGTGATAGGGTATGATATGATGTGATAGGGTATGATATGATGTAATATGATATGATATGATGTGATATGATATGATATGATATGATATGATGTGATGTGATATGATGTGATGTGATAGGATGTGATGTGATAGGATGTGATGTGATATGATATGATATGATATGATATGATATATGATATGATATGATATGATATGATGTGATAGGGTATGATATGATATGATATGATATGATATGATGTGATATGATATGATGTGATATGATATGATATGATATGATGTGATGTGATGTGATATGATGTGATGTGATAGGATGTGATGTGATAGGATGTGATGTGATATGATATGATATGATATGATATGATATATGATATGATATGATATGATGTGATAGGGTATGATATGATATGATATGATGGGATGTGATAGGATATGATATGATGATATGATGTGATAGGGTATGATATGATGGGATAGGATATGATATGATGTGATAGGATATGATATGATGGGATAGGATATGATATGATGTGATGTGATATGATATGGGATAGGATATGATATGATGGGATAGGATGTGATGTGATAATGAATATTCATAATGATTGAAGTCAAAATTTCACCTACATTAAAACTGTATGGTGAAAATAAAACGCACTTTAACAGCAGAAAAACAGCATACTATACTGTGTTTACATTTTTGAAAGCTTGAAAATGATCATGTGCTCATATTTTGTACCTTCAAATTGATGCATCACTGTGTTTATTTTGTATGGTATTGGTGATTAGTATCCATGCAAACCAAGGTTATGAAACCTAAACTGATTAATTGCTAACATGAGACGTGCTCTAATAGTCCATGGAATTATTGGGTCAGTAGGGGAAGGTAATTTGACGTATAATCACCGCCCAAACCGTCCATCAACACGAGATCATTAACTTGGACAAGGGCTATCTCGATGACGACAAACGTGACAGTCCCTTAGTGATATCGCAGTGCACGCGAAGTACATATGATAATGATACCTTTCTATGCACAGCCATGGTCATTGTATGAATTATTTCATCGCTTAATCAAGGTCAAAGGTTAATATCGAAAGTCACACACTGATTAAACAATATGTATATTTGTAGTATATCCGTGGTTCATTTCATGAGTATTACTATTACTGGGTCAGTAGTTGAAGGTAATTTGATGTATAATCACCGCTGTAAGCTGTTTATCACAAAGGAATGACAGCGACACAATATAGCAATATTATATGTTGAATTGTACATGTGTGAATTATGGTTATGGAAAAATGTAGAAGTGTTTTTTTTTCATACTGAACTCATTATCAAAAGGTTATATAGTTGGCGTGGATTGACTGGGAACAATGACACGCTTGCAAAACCTTACTAGGAAACAATTCTTAATAGTCCGATTCAACATAACATTTATCAATTATAGCCAGTCGCTGAATTGATAATTCTCAATTTCTTTTAAATAGTAGTTATGTCATACATACACACTCACTGAAAGGCGTTTGACGAATAATATCATGTTACTACTGCCTATTTTATGTTAGTGTTCACTAGATTTTATGGATACATTTTGTCTAAATGAAATGAACTAACGTGCCACCATAAATACATCAAAACATGGAAACCCTTGTGTCTACATCTAGTTGCAGTACATTGAATGGTTGCAAGAAATTGCGATCTTGTAATATATCATGTGTAGTTTCTTAACGGTTTTTATGTGGTTGCATGAAACAGAACCAGTGAATACTAACATAAAATTGGCGGTATTAGGGTCACGACTTTGATATTGGAGACTAATCGTCAAGAAATAAACCTGTTTATGAAATACCAGATGATTTATGGAAGATACCTTGTGGCGCCCACAAACCTTGAATTGTGAAATCCGACTATTTCGAAATCTCTGAGCTGACCCTTTCATCGCCAATTTGCCTTGAGGTCGAAGTTATTGAGATTCGCCATCTTGTTTTCGAGAAAAATCAACAATTGTTTATTTTTCCATACATTTGAAACAGTATTTGAAGACCACTTTCGATGCTAAACAGAGGGGAAAGTGGGTTCGGAAATCATCGAGATACACTGCTATGTGTACCAACTGAAAACTAAATTCAGAAATTTGGCAGTAAAAATAGCCAACTTCTGAGGCGTGTGAACTTCATTTTGGAAAGTACATGTGAGCATGCGTAGTAGCCCTGATACGAACCACTAAATATGAACAGGGATGCGTAGAGGACATCCTCTCGAAGAACTGGACATTTCAACTCCATTTTGACCTCTACTTCAGGAATTTACATGGCGATCTCTGTTATGTCTTCTTTATTTTGAAGGAAAGGTGGTTGGGGTTTGCTTGAACAATACTTTTATATCCGAGGCGCATATTTACTAGCTTTATGTATAAATATACACATTGTACTTTCCGCTCGATTGGCATGCTAGTCTTTGAAACATGGGAAATTAGCTGCTCATATCTGATCTGTGACCACAACTTTAGCAATATACACAGTCAACAAAAAAGCTTGAAATAATGAAAGTTGATAGAATAATAGACAATCTATGCCAAAAAATCTCGACACTAGTAAAGACTATTTTTCTAGTCTTTCCACGTCCGTTTCTCTTTTCATCGTTCCTTAACGTGGGAATTCCAGGTTTTCCATTCCAATAAATCAAACGCTACAATGACACTATCAGGCTCATTATATCTACGTTTGTTTTGAAATCGATCGTTTGGTTAGCGATGGATTACCACCCGAGACCTCTTTCATGTCACGGTTAGTTTTGCTTCTAAATACGGGATCTAATTCTCCACTGACATGCTAAGCTTGCAGTGGGAGCGTACTATTGATATCAACATAGACATACTCTGAAGTGTAGAGTTTGTAATACTTATCTTTAAAATGAAACTGATAGGGTCAGGTTTAGGATTTAGGATTATTGTTAGGGTTAAGGTTAAGCATATATCTTGTCAATGACTAGAAGATGAGCGTCTTAGTTAGCATTCGTAGTACTTGTGCACGACGACACATTGAAACGTGATAACTGATCGCCTCCCTTTAAATTGATTGATGGCGGTTGGGTTGAGTAAAGTGGCTTCGGTAATAATAATGAACGTGGGGACGATATCGGCGACGGCGAAACTCGTTTACAAGCAGACGACGTTTTCAAATGTCTCTGTTAATAACATTTAGCCACCGCCTTTGACTAAAACCAACATGTCAGCGACTGAATGTAACCTAAGTGTGTTGAATTTTATAGATATGGTACACGGTTTCTATCGTTAATGTTATCACCTGGTCTGCTAGATCATTCAATTTTTATTTCTATTGATATATTCACTAAGTGATCGATTGAAAAACAGTTTCCTACACTTTTTATGTCCACGTTGAAACAAGCTGCATATCCATAAAGTAAATTGAAAAAAAAATCACCGACAGTGCTTGTCACTGAAATGCTAAAATTTTACAAATTAAAATATTTTGCGAGATGATGCATAAAATAAACATCATTGTTTTTAAGTTTATATAAGTAATGTCAGTTGATTCCGTGTCTCTCAATCAAAGAATGTAGCAAACTAGTGGGTCGTCAATTTGAATAAGAATTGGACGGTTATCTTGATTGATTAATCAGGTTATCAACCCACTTGTCTAAAGAATCAACGTCAAATTAATGAGCTTGATTGTACACAATTTGCTAACGAAGGGTTAAGTTTAGCATTTTTCAAACACTTGTAGAAACACGGAGGTTAAAAACACTTGAAGATTTCATGTTTTATCGCACTTATTGCTGTTCAAGCTCTCATAAAAACACATTTTTTTATTATATATAAATATCAATTTAGATGTTAACATGCATGGATTATTAGACAGTAAATATGCTAGAGGAAAGATTTTCAAAGCTAATCTTTTGTGTGGGTGTTTCTTATTTCTAGGTATATATGTGAAAATACAGCTGATGCATGGACGAAAAAGTGTCAAATCAAAGAAAACAGCCACACAGAAAGGAACTTGCGAACCCGCTTACAACGAATCATTCGCCTTTAGCCTCACCTCCAAACAAATGGAACGTACCAGCATACTCGTTACTGTAATGACAACTGGGAGTAGTCGATTGGCACATGACGTTGAATATGGGAGGGTGCTGACTGGGCCGTTTATGTTTGCAAGAGGGGAGGCGCTGATTCACTGGCAAGAAATGATGACACAGCCGAAGAAAACCATAACAAAGTGGCACCCTCTAAAGTCTCCAAATAATTTCATGTAGAGCTACAAATATACCGTTTCGTTGACAAAGTCATTGAATGAGGGCGTTGTTCAAATTACTAAAAATAATCTAACACAAGATTGTAAATAATTTTTGTAATGTATGTTCATGTAAATGAGTAATCGTGACGTCATTGTGTGTCTATCGTTCACACATGTGAAATCATGGTCAGGCCAATTAAAGCAAAGGCACCGCTGTGGTCCGAAATACCCAATCCTACTTCCTATCGGCACTAAACATTTAAAAAACAATAATTCAAGAAAAGTATCTTCAAAATGACGTGAACTCAGATATTTTGAAAAAAATAACTCAAAAATAGACATATCATGGCCCCCGAAATTTAGTAAAAATAAAGCTTGACTTAATATTTTTATCCAAAATATGGCAAACACTTTGTAGAAACACAGACGCCTAGTTGCTTATATCTTGGAAGATATCAAATCAATATTTAATATATATATATATATATATATATATATATATATATATATATATATATATATATATATATATATATATATATATATATATATATATATATATATATATATATATATATATATATATATATATTAAAATTGTGAAGTGTATTCCTTTTCTAGACAATCAAAATAGTTAATTCGAATTCTTCCGAACAGTAACAACGCAATGATTGACCATTACATAAAAGAGAAGTTCTAGTTCTGATATTTTTCATTTATTTATTAAATGGTTTTGACAATAACTGTCCAAATTATAGCGGCGATGGTACGTGTCAAAATCATATTTAATACATTTTGTCCGTATATTTTTCCTGAACTCTTCGTCTCCCCCTTCTCCTCACCCCTTCCTCTTCCCCTTTTATTCGTCCTTTGCGTTCAAGTCTATCTAAAATCCATTGAACATGGTTTTTTTTTTTTTCAAATCGAATGCACGATTTCCTGTTTCTATATCGCCCACTCATAATCGTACCACTGTATGACTCACGATTATGTAACTTTGTAAGAATAACAGGAAGACAATATCACAAGATTGACCCGTCTTTTTGAAAGCACTGAAATTGACTTTTTAATGTATCGTGTTATACATGAACCATGTTGCATGCAAGTTGGCTTAATTTTCACAGTCTGCTATAAGGGGAACAAATATTTTGTCGCCATTTATAGTAGTATCAATTATAATAGTATATTACATATCTCAGATTTATACCATTATGGGTGTATATTTTGAGATTATAAAACGTCACAAGTGTCTTTGCTGAATTGATTATAAAGACTAGAATCGGTCAACTATGGCACCAGATGTTGTTTGAATATTATCCATTGATAATGAGTCATTATTATTTAATTTGCATATTGTAACAATATTCTTTTGTTGAAGTGTCGATATGGATGAGTAATGGTTATTTATTTTAGAAAATTAACAATCAAAACAACTCTACTATGATTTTCCACTTGAAAAACAATAGGGGAAAACATGTAACCCAATAAATTGCAAGAAACTGAAAGTGTACAAAAAAGTACGTGTATTTACACATCAGTTCCTGTACGTACAATAAGAACAGTTTTGATATACATTTTTTTTGAGTTACAAACAAGAACTTGGGCTAAGTTGTTAAACATCATTTTTTCAAAAAAATGTTTTATTAATTAAATATCCACACTAAATATCCATTTCCACTTGAAATATTGATTCCATTCAGAATGTGCACTAGACAAGTGTCATTTTAATACACTCTACAGAATCTTACAGCATGTTGTGGGTTACTGTTCATGAACCTGCAACGCGCTGTAAACACATGCATCTACAAACACATAATAATGAATCTTGACTATTTGCATATTTGTGATATGTATACAGTATTTACAACTGGGTTTTGTATGTAAGATAAGTTTAGTATTTATTAGTGATATTGTTACTCACCAAAGTCATATGCCTTTCCGAGTACTTACCGAAAACAAACCATATTTCGAAGACTATATATCCCATGCTGTTATTAGCCAAGAATGTTATCAAACTTTCAAGTATTCATTCGTTACCTGAAATATTGTGAAAAATAATTTACATGGCAAACATATCATTACTTTGACTGGTTTTCACATAGTTGGCTTTTGAATTTAACCAACAGCATTTGCATTTGCGCGGTCTTTAATTAATGGACTCTTCAATCAAGACTCAATACTCTAGCTATGGTTGTAGCTATGTTGGAAATGTATGTAAATTATAACTTGTGAATATATATAAATATATATACATATACATAATTACACGGGGCGTTTTTTTCCAAGTAAGTATATTTGTACTTTAACCAAAATTAGTACTTGCTGCTTTTAGACATGTATGTGCTTGTTGGGAGGTTATAGCGCCGCTGCTGTCAGAAACGTATTTCTTGAATCTCAGTTGTACTATATTGTGCATTTGTCGACAACGCTCATCCTCTGATAAAAGTATAACAGTAGTTACCCTATTTCTGTCCTCCCTCAGTGTTTCTTTTCAAACCTGCAAATTTCCACGCTTCTGTTTCTGTCATGAAGGTGGGTAGTGGAGTTGATAACACAAGCATGAAACTTTGTATAGAAACTGATGTGTTTTTTATGAGTGATGTTCTAAATTCATCTTATTGAGTATTTGAAATCCAACATGGCGGCCATTTTCAAAAATGGCCGCCAAGTATATGGCTGAAATAGATCGTAGTCATGAAAATCGTTTACAAAAGTATTCTATTATATTTGTGCTATAGTGACGACATATCTTTTAATGTTTTACATGTATTAAATCTATCACATTTCTAAGTATTTTGATTTATCTTTAGGTTTTTCTCTTTGTGTTTTAGACTTCTTGTAGGCGTTTGTTAATTAACATCGTCTTTTTGTTTCGATGGATGGATGATAAGATATTTGAAAGTTTGACAAAATTTGCGATTCATTTCAAGGTGCTAATAGGTGTAAAAAACCGTTTGATAGATATAGTATTGGTAAGGAGATGCAAGTACGTCAAATTGCATGTTTAATGTATGTAAATGTTTGGTGTTTATTCTTGACATGCGTAACCATTATTTTTCTAGTCATGTGGTTTTTCGTCATCATGTGTAAAGACATATAAAGATTATATTATATTGTTGAGAAACGAACTATGATGTCATCATTTCTTTAGGTGAGATGGTGATGTACTAGATTCTGAAGAATGATTTTTCGATTGCATCTCCCCAGAATTGAGTTTTTAATTTTTTTGTGACCATTCAATGAATGGTTCTTCTGTCACATCGATTTGTACTGTAGCATCTTGACTCCCCCTACCCCTGTGAGTGTCGTTGAGGGCTACCCTACTCTCGCCAAGATCATCATGTGACAAATTAAAAATTAAAAATTAAAAATGTCTTTGACATAGTTCTGTGACACAGCTCGGCCTTGTCACAGCGCCCTCTGGGAAGGCAAGTGTCAAAGTGTTTATGACAGGCTCTTTGTGGTCTGAGTGATAGGTGAGTGTCACAAAATGATGAAATAGGTAGTAAAAGATTAACTTGATGATTAAGTTAAATTGACATTGGTTGTCTACTATGTGCGCGTTCAAGATACCGAACGTAAGCGAACGGCTAGCGAAATGACTTTTGGGGAGACATGCAACGATTAATAGGTTGTCCCGCGAAATACAAAAATGACGATTCATTAGAATCGAAAGTTTTCTCTTAATACTGGAGATTCGGGTGTTTATTCTTGACAAGGGCTAGTCGACCAATCAGAGCATACCATTGCAGTTTCGTCAGGGCACGCGGAGGCCTCGAAAAGCTGTCTAGTTTACGACTCGGTGGACTATAATATCCCACTGTTCATACTATGGAAGTCATCTTTGACCTGTGACCGAGTTCAAGCACAGGGAGCTCAGGCTCAGTTAGTTTTGTTTACAAATAAATACATACAAACAAACAAGTAAACAAACAGACAAAACAAACAACCAACAAGTAAACAAACAAACAAACAAACAAACAAACAAACAAAAACATAAACAAATAAACCGATAAATGAATAGATAAATAAATGTATAAACAACAATAAACCGATCAACCAACATACAAACAAACTAATGCTACCCCCCCCCCCCCCCCCCCAAAAAAAAAATATTCACCAATGGCGACAATTTTATGGGGGGTGTCATTATTTGTTTGTTTAAATTTGTTGTATTTGTCATAATTATTTTTCGTGACAAGATATATGTAAATGATATGTAAATGTCCTCGTTGCTATCAAAGAAGTCGATATACACGTTCAGTTGTGTACGTTTGTTACTTCTGAGCTTTATTTGACAAACACTGCATCGATCTAATGCATGTTTCAACATATTTCGAAAGAGTAAAAAAAATAAATTAGAAACACGATTGCATCCACATCTCTCGTGAGCCGAAAAAACAAAACCAATTTTTCGTCATGAACAGACAAATGGATTATCTATGAGATGCATTCACTAATGTGATAAAATTGCAGTATTTGAAATGGAAAATATCATGTGAAAATAATATCTAAAATCAGCCTCAGAGGGCGCTATTGAGCAAGACCTCAAAACAAAAGATTCCTCATCTCGTCATATACAGGTACTTTCACTGGCCATCAAGAAATTATATACACAAGTAATTTATAAAGATTTGCTTGTGTACAGTGTATATTTACAGATTTCATCATCTTTTACCCTGCTTTCAGGTTTCAACCTAGCACACAGACAGTGGAATATACGGTGTGATTGTCCATTTGTCTTATCTGCACTAGTTGTGATTGGAACGTGTCTTATTCGGTATAATGACTTACTCATAATATTGTACACACTGAATAGTATTGAATCACCTGTGGGTAAACGTATTTGTGTAGATATATACATCATATATTACAACAAATCTAATCAAATTGATTTTAAGGTCAGTATCCCCAATGTGATCACACTTTCAACCTGCTTCTGGATAGAATTAATCCTGATTAACATATTTATTATCTAATTATTGATATTTTAGCAATATTCAATGAATATATTGTTGGTTTTCGAATAAAAAAATAATACTCCACTAACAGCTACTGCAGCTTTACGTGATATGTCTTAAAATAGTTCTTCAATCCTTTACCATAATCAGATAAAACAATGATAAATTCTTCATTAGACTCAAAAATCGAAATTATAAAACTGTAAAATGAAACAAAAAAAAACATTTATGCATAGGTCACCACAATTCTAACAGAAAGCTAGAACAAACAGGAGGCTAGGAGAGTGTTTACGGTGCTCTAGTGGCACCCACTATTTCCCGTATTCCACTGAACTTGAATTGTACTTCTAACTACAATAAGTTTATGAGTACGGTTTGAACACTGATTTAGTTAGCCACACCCCCAAAACACTGTAACAGAAAATACCTCACGGTTGATTAGTCGCAGTGGAGAGTCATAGCATACACCAGACTTTAAATGAACACTGCTAATGTGACTAATCCCAATCCTCTATGGGAGTATTTACTGCTTCCGTAATTATCAACTTGCTACAAGTTCAGTGAAATAGGAAAATAACCAGAGAGCCATCAACAATCTAGGTAAACAAACAAACAAATCCAAAAATGTATATTTAAAAAACACTCACTTTTTCTTGTTATAAGATCTGATAGAGCGTGGTAGGAATACAGTTTTCAAATAGTCTATAATATATATACAATTTTTCGGTATTAAACTACAAAGCCTCTTTCAAACACAAAGTATGACATTGGTTGAATTTCATTCGAATTAATCGGAACGATTAATCACATATCAAACTGCATTGAACTTTTTAAACCATAAAATGGAACAGTGTCATCATTTAGTGTAAAACCACAAAGTACGATTCGATTAGACACAATCACGTAACAAAATAAAATATTGGTCGTTCATTTTCAGCAAGCTTGGTACGTTATATACAAATAATCACTTAAGTACTGCCATTGATAATATAGATCTTGACATCAGGGAGTATACAACTCATTGGAAGATATGATTACACTACAGGTTATATACAATATATACAATAATATACTTAGTTAGCTGTCTGGATGATCTTCACTTTTTTTCATCGCCAACTTTTCACGGCAAAGTTTTTTCACGGCAGAGTGGTTACCATGCCATGGCTTCATGTAACAAGAGGCATGTCATCTGTGACATTTGTCGTTATTCTACGAAGTTAGACATTGGACAGGGAACACATGTAGACGTCTTTGGTTGCCGCAAATAATGAAGTATATAAGAAAATGTTTATTGTTGACGTGGGATAGACCAAGACGGTTAATGCGTAACATCTTACGATCCTGTCAATATAACCTCAGACCGTCTGAGGTAAAAAATGATGGTCATCGCCGGGTTCAAAGTTAATTAAACTTGGCTGTTATCATTCCTGTGTTTACTAGTAATTCACTGCAGACGGGTGGGGGTACAATGCCGACGCCTCTCCGGGTCCTTTAGACGCAGACACTGGCGGCGACGTAACGACCTGCTGTGTGCTTACTCCGTTTGTTCGCTGGGTCTGCTGTCCTTCCCGATGGAAGTAGTCAAATCCACAGTAACGGGTGAAGTGGTTGTCGAAGGTTGTAGCTCGGTTGAACAATAAGAACACCTTTTTCCACTCATCCAATTTCGGATACAGCTCCACTACACGGTTATAGTTGAGGAAATTATTTTTGGACCAATGTGGTCTAGCCTCGCACTTCTCAAACAACAGGTCTTCCAGTGCTCGATGGAACTCGTTCATTGCATACGACCCTGGCAAAAACGGAACCTAAAGATAGACACAAAAGAAATGGGATAATTGTAACGTACGTTTCAAGGTGAATGTTGTGTCGATGAAGGTAGAAACATTGTAATATATAAATATAGTCTGTTGTACAGTAAGATGCAGTACGTTGCAATTCACCAGTGCTCATACACTTGTGTTACTGAGTACATAATATTGTAGTAGATGTTACGACAGCGGAAAGCAGGATTTCAGCTAACTAATTAAAATAGACACACACGCTAAAACTATTGTTACAGCATGTTGATATAAGCTATTTTTAATTATAAAATTACGTTGATGTAATTACACTCACAGTAGGGCAGCGTTTCTGATTGTGAGTTTTCGTCAAGCGTTTATTTTACATGATCTTCCAATTGACATTGTGGGCCACATCCAGCGGTTTAATACTATCTGGTTCACAGAGTGATGATTAAAAATTATCACCCACTTGTGTAATCAATCACATTTAACAACAATATTTACACTTTGTGTCTAAATTATTTCCCTGGAAACTGGCTTTCCGCAAAAATTTTGAAAATGTACTTCGTAAATAGTAATTTTGAAATTGCCAACGAAAAAGAATAAAGTTATAGTTTTTAAAAAATAATATGTGCAATATTATTTAAATTATTCAGGACACACGATATCAAAATTCAGTAAATTCTTCTGATATTTTTGTCATTCTTCATTCACCTCACCTCACCCCCACCCCATCCACCCCACCCACCCCACCCACCCCACATCTTCACAAAATGCACTTTTACTAAACATACCTCGACATAGCAATACTCGTCACAGATGGATCCATCTGGTCGGTGACGATTAGCTGGACTTAGATACAAGTCGTCGCCCTCTACGAATCGTACATACGTTGGAAGGAGGGTGTACATGTTGTGCATGTCAGCATAATAGTTAGCGAGCTTGATTGTCGCTTCCAAGGCAATCTCCAAACGATCTCTTGGTAAACAAAACTCGGCCGTTCTTATGCTGTAAGACAAACAAGGACAATGATATTTGGACAAAATAAAATGGATGTAAAGTTTAATTATGAAACGAAACTCCAAAACCCAAAACATACAAAAATACCATTATTTCCTGGAGTTCGCCGTGACGATAAAACCATGCAAGTTAGGTTGGTATGATGACCAAAATGGCGCAAAAAATGTAACGACCTTGACAATCCCAATTTAGTAGTTTGATGATCGCTTGAAGCGTGAAACTCTGAGTGACGACTTATTACATCCTTATTCTTTTGAATATATATATATATATATATATATATATATATATATATATATATATATATATATATATATATATATATATATATATATATATATATATATATATATATATATATATATATATATCGCGAGAATGTGGTTACAATTACAATACTTACTGGATATTTCCATCGGTGAATCTGAGAACATTATACCACTTGTGGATGTAAGGCAGCTTCCGGGAGAAGATGTCCAGTCCACAATCAGCGATGTCTGGAATACATGTTGGACAGCAGTAGGCACATGATTGCATACAGACTGCAGAACAATCCGTCTAAGAAAATATAACAATATTATTAGCCAGAGTAAACGAGATATGTGATAATCTATTACCACTGCAATGAATGGTCCAAGCTACATACATACATACATACATACATACATACATACATACATACATACATATACACACACAGACACTCATTCATACATGCATGAATGCATGTATGAATGCATGAATGCATGCATGCATACATACATACATACATACATACATACATACATACATACATACATACATACATACATACATACATACATACATACAAAATCTTCTCCATATGGATTCAGATATCTAAAAAAAACACACCTGCACAAACTGACAAGCAGACTGGCCTCTGCATCCTGAGCAGCAGCAGCATTGACAATTTAAACAGCGATCAGACTGACAGCATCCATCTTCCTCTACCTCATCCCCTTCTAAGTAGACAGCTCGTATGTATCTGCTCGAAGAACAACAGTGATTTCTCGGGAACATGTTGATGAAAACAGAGAAAAACTTCCCATGTTCGTGGTAGAGATTCTTGACTTTGTCTGGAAGTACAAAATCTTCATTTTGTTCCGGTAGATCTATCTTGATTGGTATTCTCACTTCACGTATGTTGAATAACTTTCTGCAGTCAAACGTCACCGAATAGATGACGCCTAGAGAACCTAGTCCCACTGCGACTGCTCGGTAGATATCGGTACTGACAATTATGATTGGTTCGTCACCATACGTTGCATTGTTTACCCTCTGCGCCACACTGTCAAATGGTTCGTCAGGCTCACCCGGTCTTGGTTTCCGAACTTTAACCTGGATCCCTCCAGCAATAATTAGGTGATATCCAGATGCAAAGTTGGACTGTTAATTAGTAAAATAAGATAGATCTTATGTTAAATCCTGATGCAGATTTCAAAAATAAAAGAAAGACTTTTATCACGCCATCTTCTGACATCAATTTTTTCGGGGGGGGGGGGCAAGGGGGAAGGGTGACTTCCGTAGAAAGGAGTGCCGCTCTGATGGGTTACTTTTTACCCCCGAAATTCCTAAATAGGATAGTCTTTTCATCCTAACTAATCCCGATACACGTGATTGACAATAAATATTCAACGTTCAACGTTAATCTGGAGAGAAAAGATGATTACATTGCCACGCGGCAAGGGTAAAGCATGGGTCTTGGTAAGGCTCCCTGGTAAGGCATAGGTCCTTGGCCATGGCACAAGTAAACGTATTGCGCCACCAACGATCAGTTATTGGATTGTTGGGGCTGGCGCTGGCAAATGCCATGGGGATCGTGCATTGAAAATCATTGACTTTTGGGTCTCAGTTTTGCAAAAGGAAATTACATTCATAGGTAGACGCGTGGAATATGGTTGCACACATTCGCCTGGAAACTTTGGGATAACCCCCCCCCCCCCCGAACACCAAACAAAGAGAAGAAGATTGGGAATTCCTTTACCATTGTCTGTGCACCAATCAACGAACCATGGGTCGAAGTACTACATATCCCGGCCGCTGTTTGTCCATCGTAATTTCCCATTGCAGGCATCGCAAGATTATGGCGCTTGTCCAGCTCGCTGTTCAGAGCACGAACTGTTTTACCACCTTGTACCGTCACTTGATAAATAGAGTCATCATGTTCGTCACGTTCAACGCCTAATACCTTATCCAGATTTTCCATATCTGTGTGAAGAGGTGAACGACTGTTAAAAAAGAATTCCACAGGATACTTTGTACAATTATTTTGAGAATGAACACTTTACATAGAAAACTCTTTGAAAACTATCCTTAGATGGATATGATTTCAGTCATATTTCAAACCCTGTGGTTTGCAAGATTAGGGCGCCCTCATGGCTCGGCCAATCACATCATAGACTCGGGTTAGGGATGAACGGCAGAATATACATTTTACATAACTGAGTCTACTAACCTATCAGAATGTCACGAACTGAAATCAGACCAGACCAGGATGATCCTGTACCAACGGCACGTGCTTTGAGATTGTTCTCTTCGGCGTATTTCAATATTGCTGATATCTGTCCCGGCGCATCCATTCCAAGCTCTCTTTCTGGCATGCTTAGCGTCATGCCTACATAAATTTGGGGAAAAGATGGCCATTTGATGACATTTTAACAAATAATTGAATAATCACACTCATGAAATTGTAACTCATACAGATGATGCCTGTACTGACTCCAGTAGTCCATCTGTTTGATTTGAAACATGTTCACCATACATAGAACAATATTCTAATATATTTTTGTAATATCCCTCCATATCATGTGCTAATCAAAATTTCAGCAATTACGTCCAACTTTTTTCTGTATCTATCATACCACCTGCAACCCTCTTTTAATTGTGTGTGCAATGTATCGCATTGCCACATAAATTGCACAGGGTTCAAAATGAATGTAGTACCTTGCAAGCAAGATAGCCAATGAACGTACCTTTTAGAAATGGTTTGTACACCTTTTTGTTCCTCGGACGAACATTAGCAACCATTGGTTCTACAATTTCAGACCCATCATAGTTATAAAAGGGTTTCTTTAGAGTACAACAGTTGACGCATGGCCAACAGCATTGGTTTTTGCGACGCAGGCCACAACAACAATCGACACACGTCATAGAATTGCCCATTGTAACGTTTTGTTATCCAACTGTATTCACTGTCCAAAAAGAAAAAGTGAGAAACATTAATGACGTGTAACTGTTAAAATGACTCATGAGCATGTTTTCCAGTGTTTCACACTCGTGATGACGCTCAAGCTTATTATTTCTTGCAGAAATGTTATATGATTACAACTGAGCTGTGGGGGCACTAGAGCTCCTACAAACAATGTCATGTCAATGGTACAACTGCTGACATCAGACCGTGGATAAACAGTACCTATTGCAAACAGGGAAAGTAAACAAATGAATTGGATTAATAACACTTGGCTCAGTATGTTGGGAAAAGCTGAGTCCTGTATTACATTTCATGGTTTTATAAGAACATTGTTATGGCCTCGTTATATGTGCATGAAATGTCAGGGGAAGTAGAAGTTTGTTTCTGAATAAGAACTATTATGTGAAGAGGCCATAAAACTGTCCTTATGATATCATATAATGAAATGTAATACAAATCTATGTACTTCCAACATGCTGAGCCAAGTGTTATTAATCCAATTCAGTTGTTTACTTTCCTTGCATGTTTGTAATGCGGTTTGTTCGTCCATGGTCTGATGTCGGCAGCTGTAATCTGCAAGTACAGTTTGGAAATGCACCAATAAGGGAAAACATTTCTATCGATGACGATGGTGATGAACGATGAGTGGAAATGTGAATCAGTGATTGAAAGAATGAGTGGATTGTGTAATAAAATCAATAACACATACGCTCTGGTAGTATCACAATTTAATGCCTGCCCACGGGCTGACACGCTTTACCAAAGTTTTGATGATGCCCTCACCGTCGGGTTAGGCATCATCAAAATGTTGGTAAAAACCCTTGTACAGGCACTAAGTTGTAATTATATTGCCCTTGCTGGCATGTGTGAATTTTAAATAAAGTTTATAAAACTTTTGAGAGATTTCTAGCTTACAATGTCTTTTAATGTTTCAGGATTTTAACACCTACAAGAGTTATTTACATTCAAGCCAGAGCAAATATTTCCTCGGACCCAACGACGGTGCGTCTCGGATATTGCCGTGAAAGAGGTATGTGATTTTACGACAATAGTCATTTCTTGCTTTTTCGTCGGTGAAAGTATTTCAAATTTCTAAATTGTCTGCAAATGTGGGAATTGCTACGTTTATTTATTGTACATGCTACAACACTATAATGCCCAACCAGTAAAGACTAATTTCGCTGGAAAACAATTTTACACGCAAAAAATAAATAGTGACTAAAATGTCTTCTTGTACCATAGACCGTAGGGTCTATGGTTGTACATATAAACAAAATAATTCTTTGAGAATTAGCTGAAGATAGCAAAATCGTGAAATATTCTGGAGGTGAAAATATCTAGGTTTTCAATATTCCCCTTGGAATCGCAGATCTCAACGCGAGCCCGTGTTTCAACTAGTAATTTATTGATCGTTCCTGTCGGTAGCTACAATAAATTATACATGGACAATATGCTGAATGTACATGCCATTTTAATTTCAACCCTTTTTAAAAGTCTTTTTAATGTCCTGGGAGAGTTCAAAGGTGAGGTAATAATTAACAGGAAACTAAACAAAACGCCGTATATCATGAGCATCAGTAAATACCGGCCTGTCGTGTACAGCACAAAACAGTGTCGAAAAACGTGCCAGTTGTAACTTTAATGTAAAAAATTCGTGTCCCTGTGCAAGATGTTGCAGCATAGTTGAAACAGATGAATGGATAATGCAGATAATGGTGGTTTTCACGACATAGTAATAAAGGTACACTTAAAATATGTCATCAAATTGAAAATGTATAATGTTTCAATGCCAGATTTAAGTTCTGAATAGAGCAAGTGATTTTTAAATGTGCTGCAGTAATTAAAATATTGCAGGTGCCTCGTAATGTGCTGCAAATACTCCTTATAGACATATCTATAACCTTGTGCCCATTTTAGCATTGACCCGGTTTGAACCTACGCATGGTCTATGGTTACTACCCTTTCAGAAACCATAAAGAGATAACATAATCAGTCTCAGTTGTGAACAGTATGGTTAAAGAAAATAATGTTCTAAGGACATCCTGAGTACAGCGTAGTATTCTATCAGTTTCAATACACCCCTTAACTTTGTCTCATCATAAAGTTCAAATTCTCAGCATCTGAACACTTCCGTCACTGTCACGGCCGCTAGACATATATACAATCACATACATTATTTCCCTGGGTCACCATAGTCTAGTATATGTTTACCAATGCGAGTAAACTTGCAGAATTTATTTTCTCCCCATCAAGTCGCCTAGATTGAGATGTGTCCATAACATAAGGGATATGTTAGTTAGAATCAAAATATTTTGTGAGGATTGGTTATGAAGCCGCAGTTTATTTTGTGACTGTCTTATTGTGGGATGCACCCCCCCCCCCCAGTTCTTCAATCGGTTCTCATAGATTTTATGACAAAGTGTGCCTGAAGTATCTGTTTGTGTATGACATTAATCGCAAGAAGTTTGAATAGAAATTTCCCGAATGAACTTTGAAAACACCACTGTCCACGTTGACAACAAAGACAGTATTGTATTTTACAATTGTTACCTATGGCAACACTCTGGTCTACTGAGCAGCATTTGAATTAACATTGATGAATAGTTTTATTGTCCTCATTCAAATGGTGAAGGACATCTTAAGATGTACTATCAATCATGAAAGATGTTTACGTCTATACACAAACCTGTGCTGTGATGTTCCCAGTGCTGTTGGTTACGCCACTGAAAGATTACAATGGTCAAAGTACAGTTGACAAAACAACGTTGTCTGTACGGTTGACAACTCAGATTGGGATGACCTTTTGGAACAGAAAAACGATTTTTTGCTGGTATTGTAAAATGTAGTTCAAGAACAAAAGAATTGCCGTATCTAATCCTTACGTGATAAAAAAGCACGAATGAACAACCTGGGATTGAATCTTTATCCTTGGAAAGTATTGAATTTTGCCATTTATCAGGTTCATGTTCTCTAGTGTTCAACATCAAATGATGATAAGGTACAGTGTCTCTCACTATTGCTACAAAAAGACTGCATTGAATGTGAGTTTTTCATAAAATTTTAATTCTAGTTATTTTCAGTGTATCCGCTATGCACAAACTTTTGTCATACACATGTACTTTGATATAGTCCTAGATACAGAACAAAAGCATGAAAAAGCAACCCCCAGTGTCGTAACCTGTGAGCTCTTCGTCAACATACTTAATTAAAGTTTCACGAAGCAATTGTCGTTAACGTTGTTGTGATGGGAACACCGATATATACACCAGATCAACATGACCACATGACAATGCAAGTGACTGTGTAATCTCTACCGGGCTATTGATATGAAAATACAAACAATTTAATGAGCCAAGTAGGGTATTCATTAAACCAAATAATAGTTTGTATAAGTAATAATAGATATATAGCAATAAAGTGCCCGGGGAAAACTTGTTTTGTTAGGTAAAATCAATCTAAACTATACTTTTCTTATTTTATTTACCCCAACTACTGTAAGAAGCAATAGTTGCAGAATGGGGTCTCCCTTGTAGATCTTGGAACATTTGCATTTGTCTGCATCATTTCTACACACTTTGGATCCAAGCTCTTTGGTGATGGGGCTATAGATTATCTACACAATAGACTGAAAAAGCCAAACATGTTCTCTACATTCTACCTACATAACAACTCTCCACTCCAAACCCCATGTTGCTGGACAAGGCTAATACATACTTACAATAGATTTCTTCAGTATAAAAAATAATAATAATGAGCCAGTTATTGTTGACTTGGTTAATTTTTCTCTCGCACATCAGTAAGATTGGTATAACCGAATAATGAAACCCTTGTGTGTTGTCTATATTACTTAAGGCAGCCTTCAGTAATTACAAGGGGGAACTCGGCGGTCTGGGAATTCAGGCCTGGGGTATTTAGTAAAATGTGACCCTCTCTCGATTCCTCCACGCTATAAAGTGACCCTCCCTCAAATTCCTTTCTCTGAAACATGACCCCTTTTTGAAATATTTCAAAAACATGGGTTAAAATGTCACACACGGAAAGAGATTCGAGTCCTAGAATAAATGGTAATGACTTAATCCCACAGCTACCACCATCTTAAAAGTTTTAAAGGCATGGTTATTTCCCACTACCATCACCAGAGTGATTTTGTGTAAAGGTACGGCATTAGTCAATGCCTATGTTATCTCTTCTCTCTCTCTCTCTCTCTCTCTCTCTCTCTCTCTCTCTCTCTCTCTCTCTCTCTCTCTCTCTCTCTCTCTCTCTCTCTCTCTCTCTCTCTCTCTCTCTCTCTCTCTCTCTCTCTCTCTCTCTCTCTCTCTGATTCACTGCATCATGTGGTTGTCAGCAGTGATTGATTGATGTGATTCGATACCTAACCCTAACCCCAAACAACATGGCAGCAATAGGATGTAACTGATGACAGTGGGATGCTAAAATCACAAAATAATGCAAAGCTAGACAATACAATGAGTCACGCTAAAATGTGACCCTCTCCGAGAACCGACTTGTAAAAGTGACGTCCCACCCCTAATTCCTCCGGCCCACCCCACATGTAATTACTTAATTCCTAGGAGTACGTTCAATTGCAATGATTTTCGGTAACATTTTCTCGATCGTGGGACATCAAGGTAGTCGTCTGCCGAAGAAATGTAACGTAGTCCCCCAAAACGATAGTAGATATGAATATCAGATTCAGTTGACTTTCTCCGCAATAGGCTTTGTTCTCACCGTAGTGGAACTGCACTGGCTATATATACAAACAAACAAACAAACAAAGAGAGCTGTCTGACACTTGCAGTCATGAACATGGAGGTCAAATTACCGAGTCTGTGACTATATCTCACTAGGATTTCAATAGAATAGGGTATATGTTCGTTGACATTGATGTACTATTAATACTTTACCTAGTGTCAAACTCATCAGTGCAAGTGTAGTATTCACAGGACGTACATTTCACCTTCAAATCTAGAAAGCTAGTTGGTTCTTACCTTGGAAAAGAACTAAGTGCGTAAGATGATGATTTTGGGGATTGGTGATACGCCTTTTGAAATAGCAGCCTCCAAAAATCACCACCAACTGCCAACAGACGTCACCAGCAACTGCCAACAGACGCGCATGAAGGCAGGGAAGCCTGGGTTTCTTGGCATGGTAACGTGCGTAAATAGACAATAAATAAACATCATTTGCTTGAGCATGAGTACTAGTATGAGACGCTGGTAAACAAATAAGCTGTAGGTGTAAACGTGTGGTTTCTAATCATTCTTAAAATTGCTAAAAATTGTGAAAGTATATCGTGTGCAATTCGGGCTCGAAATTGCACGTATGTATTCTAGTTACATTGCTATGACGTTCATGGTTCATCTGAAAGTCAAGGACAGTTATCAGTCTCCCACATGCCCTAATAAGGCATTGCTCATGAATATTGATCTACGGTTGGAAGGTCACGCCTTAACCAATCAAATCGCTGCTTTTTTGCCGTAGCAAGATCAAGACCATTGGAAATACACCTGCCTTTGGTTTTTGGGCTGTGAAATAAGTTCTGATAGGCTGAAATACATAAGCTTCAGACCATAACATAGGTAAATACACTGCCGCCACTTCTACCGTAGCATTTAAAAATATACTGTGTCGTTCGCTCCCAATTGTACAATATTTCTGCCATTGACTATATGGCACCAGTCTCCCTTGTCGAAGACCATGGTTGAGGTGGAGGTAGTAAAGCGTCGCACATCCCATTGGCGATTGTATTGTTATTTTTTACTGGGATCTTTACTCGTGACAGCATTGACATCGAGAAGAGGACATGTATGTATGTATGTATGTATGTATGTATGTATGTATGTATGTATGTATGTATGTATGTATGTATGTATGTATGTATGTATGTATGTATGTATGTATGTATGTATGTATGTATGTATGTATGTATGTATGTATGTATGTATGTATGTATGTATGCATGTATGTGTGTGTGTGTGTGTGTGCGTGTGTGTGTGTGTGTGTGCGCGTGTGCGTGCATGCGCCACATGTTTCAATACAGAAGTATTTTTGGCAATTAACTTCTACAAAAGTTCTAGATAAATAGAGTAATACGCTTAAATCAGAATAAAAACAGTGGCTATGACAAACGCTCTTATAATATAATAAAGAAAATTTATTAGAACATGTTCCCACGAAATTGAAAGCTAAGAAAACTGAGATATGTTTTCCTGGTACCACCGCGTCCATTTATCATGAAGAACAGTTTAAAGTTATAGTGCCTCGTCAATTGAAATATTTAACTTTTTTATTCTTTCCAAAACTGTTTTTCCGTGTTTTTTTTATCCGACGCATAGGACTTCACAAGTTGTTTGTAGGAAATTATACGCTCGGTGGCTAGCTATGTCCCAAAGTATCAACATTATACATAACATCGCCAACTGTCGGTGTTGATCGCACTAGTGCTATACTGCTTGCGTTTGTAAACTGATATAGGGGGTGTTTACGTGCTTTAATAGTCCCACCTTTCCTATATACAGGGATTATCTGTGAAGTGTAAGCATAGACCCGTTGGTGGAGGGTTTGTGTAAGCACAGTCAAATTCTTCCTTGTCTGTATGTGGTGTAAGCATAGACACTGTCTATGATCTCAGACCACTAAAAGAAGTGGTCTGAGCATAGACCCTAAACGAAAGCTACGGTGCATGTAAACACAGAAGACTCCTTAACTCACTGATAGTGAAGTTTAATAGGCTGGACATAGGTATTTCGGAAATATCATAATCTGTTTGAATGAAAACTGCTTTTTATTGCTCTATTGTTGATGGCATTAAGTTGATAGCATGAATGTAAATGTACACTGAATTAATTTATTTCACGCCTCTCATCACAAAAAAACCCATTTTCTTCCAAGATTCAGCACTCCGACATAAGAGGGCGCACTTTGGTGTCTGGGCGGAAAATAGCTGTAACACCGATCGTGTCCGTCCGTGTATTGTTTGCACCCCAGTTGCCGTTCTTAAGCAGTAATCGTTCCAGTCCACAAAGCTGAAAACAGAAAATAAAAACAGTCAACTTCGCAACTGAAGAATATAAACATGATCACGTGAGTTAGTTGTATCTACAACGAAGGAACTATAAATTAGGGTTAGCTCGTACGCGTGCTGACGTCATGCGACTTTTTGGTGTTGATAAAAATATGATGACTGTTGATTGGAAATGCTACGTTTATGAATCACTTAATGATTAACTGATGACGTAATACACAACAAGTAATCTTATTTCTCACGTGATGTAATATAAGCGTATTGGATGGATGGATTGTGGGAGGGAGGGAGGGGAGGGAGAGCGAGATACTGCATGTTGGCGTTACTCTAATTTACATAATTAACAATCCTCTCTAAAAGAACCATATTACGTAATTGTATGAGCATAATTAAGAAAAACTATAAAGAGAGAAAAAAATGGATGTTTTGTTTCCTAAATTTTGTGATTAGATAAATAACTCTTGCAGTCAGACTCTGGAGATGCTCCCTCTACAAAAGTAGACAGATCGAGCCGCCGATGTTGCAAGTTTCGGTTGCTGTTATCTGTACTGTAAATGTTCAAAGCGAATTTTTCTAAGATAAATTTTGATATAAACCTGCTTAGGTCGACAGGCTTTATTCATTCTTTACTTGGATAAGTCTTTTACATGTAAAAACATACAAGTGAGTTCTCGTATGTGAAATAAAATAATAACCTGAGTGAGTTTTGCCAATTAACAGTCAAGTGAACGCGAAAGCTCATCCTCGAGGGACTACTAGTAGCTGGAGAAAACGTATAACCGTGAATAACATTTTCCTTACATACACTGAAAGCGAGTCACAAAGTCAAAACACTTGAAGATTTGTCAAACTAAAAAATCTCCGAAGGGACAGGTGCAATCTAATTTGATCAGTGATACCCAAGCATTCGACTCTCCCTATGCGATCGGTGTCCTAAAACTATACTATTTGGAGTAATAGCCAGACCCTATAGTTGAGAAACACTAAACCTGCATGACGTCACACTCACTCGAAATACCCAATGTTATTTGTCATGTAACACCAAATGTTAGCATCTTATGACAGATTGTTAGAATGATAATGGCTGCAATGTTCGATCATTACTTGTAGTACAGTAAACCACACTCAGATCATTTGAGAATGGGGTTTGGGGAACTTAAAACTTAGAGAACAAATTGACATCTATAAATATATACGAATCAGACGATACCATAAGAAGGTATATTATGATGGCATTCAGTTCTTTCGGCGATGAAAGGATAAACATTCAAATTAATCACCAAAATTTTGTGATTTAGAAAATTTTCTTACAGTCTTGCTTGATTCTTGATTTATATAACATGTCATTTTAGTCGACAATGAGTCGTAATATTAGATCAGTGTACAATTATTTTGATGTACTATCTCATGATGATGATTTAAGAGCGCGTATTAGTTTATTTTAAACATCCACTTGGATTGCAAAAGTCTTGTGAAAATTTGAGGTTCTGGCCTAGTATATGCTTGCATGGAGCAAAATAGCGGCAATGGTGTTGTATCACAACTGTAAGCTTATAGTTTATATTATGTTATTTTTTTTAAAAGTGCAAAAAAGTTTGTATCTATCTTAAACCTCGATTGTCAATTGAAGGAGCGGATATAGTGTCGCCCTCTACACGCCAAAATGTCGTAAAACATGACAGAGCAATAACTCATTTTTGTATCCCTCTTTTTGAGTACCAATTTACGGTAAATAAGGTATGTTATCTTACCCGTAATGCATTTCGACGGAATCTGAAACTCATGCAAGTGTAAATGATGAAGTTCAAGGCACTAGCTGAATAAGCTAACAAACAGGCACTGACTTCGAGGTGACTCATAGCAGACGGTGACATTGCTGTTGAGTATTTCAAAAAACGACTCAGCAACGATGGTATCCAGGAAATAATGAATATTACAATAACAATGAACACCATCCTAGCAGTTTTGTCTTTCTTGACGTCTTTCTTCGCAGACCTGTTCGCCATTTTCCGTGTCTGGTTAACTTTCTTGATGATGCGATAATAACACACACACATGATTGTTACAGGAATGGCTAAACAGGGTAACAAAACAGTTATTTCAAACTGACTAGGAATAATAAACACCACAACAGCGACCACCACAGATATCGACCAAATGATGAATAGAATGACCTTTGACCTGGTAGTGGTTATTTTTCTTGACATCGGATTTAGAATTGCATCGTGTCTATCAATGGCGACGATGGTTAGATTCAAGACCGACGCCATTGTAGAAAAATAGAATAAGAGTTGTTCAAGCTGGTAGGAAACACCGGTGTGACCAGCATTGGTGATGATACCAACAACCAGTAACGGTACACACGTAAAGCAGACGAGTAAATCTGCAACTGCTAACGAAATCAAGAATATGTCCGTAATGGTCCGACCTGCAAAACAATACAAATGATTGAAACACATTATTGGAATTCTGTATTATCAAAACGGAAGTTTCATGCTAGCTGACATAGCGGCTCGTGATAAGTGTCATCTGTGCGTGGTCCGAGCTGCGAAACGGTACAAATGGAAAAAAAACCAGGTCCAGCACTAACTGTAACTTTGGTATCATTTTTTTCTATCAAAAAAACAACAACATACCCAATATTAAATTACATTGTATATTGTTAATTAAAAGTATATTTTATCTATAAGTAGTATAGTAATAAGTTGACATCGTGATTCATTAAGGGAGCTGATTTTTGGGTACGGACCCCAAAATCAATTTGATTGGATATGTTGCACCAACGAATGTGTACTGCTACACAAATATATTTACCTACACGTGATTCAATACTGTTCACGTTGTACAATATTAGCTAAATCCCCACATATAGCTAACATTTCAGTTTCTATTTGATTGCGAGTTCTGCTAAGAAAGGGCTGTAGTATTCTAAATAGGCTAACGAAGGTATGACATCAGTGATCTGATCCCACGTACCTAACTGCACTGTCTCAATTAGAGCTCTGTAATCTATGATGACCGTTCAAAAATACTTCCCAGATTGACAGAAATCATTGGCCTTTTAAATCTAATGGCCTATAATTTGTTATCCGTGCAAACCTAAACTATTGTCAGGATTTTTTTCAGCTAATGATTTCTTACTAAACTATCATATTACATGTAAGTTAGGTAATAACGTAGCTGAGAGTCAGTAATAGGGAAGGGTTAAGAATATCCATAACACGGATAAAATTGGAGAAAGCCTAACTCATGAAACCCCAGGACTGGAATCCAACTATGATCAAGGCATATGCGAAATATTTCTGTTAGCTTCTATTTTAAATTTCTAACTGGTTAATGTTCTTGTGATTGGTTAGTTGTGTGTATGTGTGTGTATATCGATCATTGTTAATTTTGATAAAGCCATCATAACTCATAATCAAACTGCCAGATATTCTGGTATGACATCTCACTTCTCTAAAAATATATCATAACTTATGATTATTATGGTAAATATATAAACATGTAAAAGATATAAAATAAATATTTCATACTTCTTATGCCTGATACTAATTGAACATATTCAAATCGGCGTTGTTGTTGTCTTGGTATATCTGATGATATGAATTTCACCTGTACATGTGATAAACAAGTTATCATGCTTAACTTCCTTCCAGTGTAGTGGTAATAGGAAATTCTTGTGCATAACCAGTGTTACAGTTATTTTGTACAGATATATTGGACTGGCCAGCTAAAATATTCGTGACGGCGATTTCCGATACGAGTCTCAAACGACAAAGCGGGTCTCATGTGATATAATACGGTGTTTGTACTGTGAAACTTATACATAGGAATCGACTCTAGAATCAAGATCAATATGTTTTTAAGTTATTTTACTACAGAATCACTCTCGATAGGTTTGTTTTAAGCTGTGTGTACGAATGACAAATGTTGGGAGACAAGAGAATGCCATAATGTGCGATTGATGTTGTTTCCACACTACACAAAAGCAATATGTACTCTAATATCATTGAAAAGAGCATAAAATAATAACCAACAATGACTATACACTTGATACTGAAACATCATCGATTTCCCTTTACACCACAAGAATAAAAGTCGATTTTTGGCTACTTAAGTTGTACCATTTAAAGCTAAATGTAAGACAAAACAAAAGTTAGAAATTCAATTAAAACATGAATTCTTTTTAGAAGGGTTTACACATAAACTGTTCATATGATTATTGACCGGTTTCTTGGCATTTGACGGAAATTTCCTAGTTTATTCATAATTCTTTTATCCCGCGTTAGAGTAAAAGCGTTAATCACCTCACCCTAACCCCGCCACACCACTAATACTTAATGTTTTCAAATTTGGTTTGAAAAAGAAGTCGACGCCTTCTCGCAGATAACTCTTTAGTTATATGTCTGGTTTGTCCATTTATTTTAATTTCCACGGACAAACTTGTTTCTCTATTTCAATTGTAATAATCCTGATGATGAATTTAAAAATCTTATGGTACAGATTTAAAATGAATTTACAATATTTGAGATGTGCGGTCGCAATACGCTCACCTTCGTGAAACCCCCAGATTTTGATGGCATACATAAGAATTTTGCAATCGAATATTGTGAGTGCCAGATTAATGGATATTTGTGTGTGTGTGTATATATATATATATATATATATATATATATATATATATATATATATATATATATATATATATATATATATATATATATATATATATATGTATATATATAATACAAAATATGAACAATAGCAGAGCTAGGAAGACTAACTATAATGTCCGACAGAATAATTAAAAATAAGGGAACACACATCAGATGAAAATTATGAAATTGATGACAAAGGTTAACAGGTTTAAAATGTAAATTAAAAAATGTGGAAGCCATGGCCCTATCAGCTATCCTACCAAAATAAGCTCAACCTGGCTAGATGTGCCGTTCACCTGTAATCATAGCTAAAGAGGTTTTTCGTACTTGTAATCCTATAGAGGTTATTTACTCTGTGCCAAGAAATTATTTCTTCATGACTGATTACACACTTTAGATTATTAACTGTTGTAATCGTATCTTTATAAAGTCAAGGGAATTTTTACATTTAATCAATTCATACATTTAATTTCAAATGCAAGGTAGCTAGCTCCATTTTTCCATAAGAAAATGATTCATTAACAATTAAGAAAATTATGGTCATGCTCATGAATGCACATATGAATGATGGGTGTTATCAATTGTGCTATGGTTGGTTGGCTCCATAATTCCAATTGTCTCAAAAAGCGATGGTGAAAAATGACGAATGGTCACATGAAAGAAATTTCATTATAATAAATGAACAAAATTGAGGTAGTCTCCGTTATAACTCCTCAAACAAGAAATATTGACAATTATTCATTCTAACCATTTTATGTATTCGAATTAGGCCAATTAAAAAAAATGATGTGTTTCTGATAACCCAACTGAGCCTAGTTTAAGCCCCCAACTCTAAACATTTTTTGCAAGCAACGAGGTAAAATGGTAACGATTTCCTTATATTTCCTTGTAAACCTTCATGCCTTTGTCTCATCTGTGGTCACTTTTTAAAAAATCGTATTTCAGAGAGAAACCATGTCTTTTTAAACTATAGTAGTGAAGTCTGCATAACATGTTAGTCTATTAAACTTATAATTGTCTTCATTTACTTTTTTTTTTTACATCTCATCAAACTCTCGCGGAAGTATTGTGACCGAATCTTGCGGTCGAAGCTTTAAAAACTTAAAATAAAATAAAATAAAAGTCCGACACACCTACTCTATTTTCTGAAGTCATGTTATCGAAACAAAAGATTTTTTTTTAAATTTTGCCTTATTACTATGGGTAGCTCGGTATCCATGGAAAAACTATATTGTGCATGTAAATATGTATTTTACAAGGTCATACGTGGGACTCGTTCATTTTTGAGGATTGGATAGGCTGAGAATTAAAGTATGCTTAAAGGAAAAGGGACCAATCATTTTAAAATTATTTATATGTTATAAAGATTAGAAATTATGATGAAGACTTATCTTTGCAGATTAGTAGTTACAAATATATATCCAAGGGCTTTGGTGCAGTTAGAAAGTTTTGTAAATAGAAATAATGTTTTGTTCGGTTTGATGAATTTGATGAGAGTTCACACATTGAAGAACACTTGGTCCAGTTTCTTCCAGTGTTGTAACGTAGAGGAGCACTAAAATACACTATATAACGTACACTAATGTTCCGCTGCTTTCTCCTCTACAGATAAACCTGTGTATGGAGAAGGCACCCCTCCCTCTCCCCCAGCGACTATGTTGCAGGTAAGTCGTATACACTTGCAATTGTCAATGTTACGTTACAGACCTTGCTTCGGCAAGAACACGGAGTCCTATGTAATTGACTCCTATATGCCTACATGTCGTGAGCCTAGCCAGTTTTACATCCCAACGGAATGACGGAGAGAAGTAACACCGGATTAAATTGATTATAATAAAAATAATTTGCAGGATGTTTTGTCCAAAACAAAACTGTTACTTATCACATGTAGATCTTGGACCAGTGTCCTGCAGGTGCGACTACAATAACCCCAATGTTACATTTACTCAAACAATGTTGTATTAATACAATGTACACAGATCAGAGAACCGAAGGGTACTAATGAAAAACTTGGTATATCATAGAATAGCATAAAAACTGAAAGTGTACAATTGATACGCTAGCAGGGAAATACTTGTATATTAAATAGGAATGACATCAAAAAAACATCCTAACCTGATTTTATCTTCTTCATAACAATCACAACCAAAGAATTCCCTATTACACCAATAATGATGATAATGATTGCGATAGTAGCCAACACTGTCTGAACACCAATATCCATCGCTGGTTCAGCTTCTGCCGACGTCGTTGAAATATTCCATTGGCTTTCTTCCTCTGCATGCACTTCAGGATTCGTTTCAGGTTCGGGTTCAATTTTGGCAGTCGCTTCCGAGTTGCTCATCGTTTTTTCTACAATATGTTATTGAAAAAAAGTATTTTCAAAGCATAGAGTAAACTGCAGGTATACCTCAGACATGCATTCCCAGGCAATCAATGGTGCATGGTGTTCCTGCCTACTGTACTGTATGTGTATATTGGCCCCCTAGGTTACCCAAAATGTGTCGAATTCAGTGAAATTACTTCAAGGGGGCATATACTGAATTTATACATTTATTGTTGGTAATTGTTGATGTATATTAAAAGGTAGATGTAATATTCTATTCTAACTTCAGCATAGCGTTAACCGCCAATTGCTAATAGCAGAATCTAAAATCCAACATCAACTGACTTGACAGATTTCAACATATGTAGATTTTCGTTCATATAGGCCTATTTATATCAAAGTGATAACTGGGCATGATAACGCAAACATAAAACATATTATTGTTGGTTTATCATTTTCTGAGATTGGCATGGAAATGATTAGGTCAACAAATAACCTTCCTTAAACGTAAAACGAACGACAGACCGGAGTCGACAATTTGAATTGAATTGAAATGAAATTTATTCCACCAGAAAACGAAAACAAATAACACATTCTTTGAAAGTAATACACAATAGAATTCTGGTGAGGGCCATGGAAATAGTTCCTGAGGAACTAATCAAAGTCCATGGGACTAAACGTTCATAAAAATTAAGGCAAATTAGGGTACGAGTTATAGTAACAAAAATACATCTCTTTTGAATAGTGATGGAGATTATGTCGGTGGAAAATTTAATAAATATACATAAACTCTAGTAAATGAAATTTCGATTGCTGATCATAGCTATTGCAGTGTATACACATTAGAGTAAGTCTTAGATTAATTATTGATCTAATGTGGATTTTTATGAATTATGTATGTATAGATTGATAGATTGTGTATTGTTTACCTTGGTCCACACTTCCCACTTATAATGTGAATTGTAATATTTGTTGGAAGCCATTTTTTGTTATATTGATCATAGTGCATTAGTTTCCTTTGCAATGTTGCTATTCATTCTGACAAAGGGGAGTCTAGTAGTAAATAGTGCCATGATTATTATTCTCTAAATTTCTTTGAAAACTCTAAACCTCTTTTAACTTATGTGAATAAGAAAATGACTGACATTGTGTGTTAATCATTCCCGTCATGTCCAACTCTTCATACATACCATACTATATTGTGCTATGCTATAATATGCTACGCTATATTATACCACACTGCTCTGCACTGCACTATACTGCACAATACTCAACTATACTGTACTGTACTGTACTGTACTGTACTGTACTGTACTGTACTGTACTGTACTGTACTGTACTGTACTGTAATGTAATGTACTGAACTGTACTGAACTGTACTGTACTGTACTGTACTGTACATGGTGCTGTGTTATATTGCGTTATGTTATGTTGGGGTGTATCATGCTACAATATTAATTGCGGTTTGCTGTGCTGTGCTATGCTGTGCTGTGCTGTGTTGTGTTGTGTTGTCCGGCATGTTTTGTCGAAGCTGTGTACGATGCAATCATATATAGGGAGTGATCTGTATTATTTTCATTTTGCTCTTTTCATTCTCATGAGGTGAGCTGTCAGTGAGTAAACGTTGAGTAGATACACCAAAAAGAAACGTTATTTTGTAGTATCATTAGCGATGTTATAGTGATGACCCAAGGAATTATTTGTTATTGCTAAAGAGCTCTACAGCAATTTACAAATGTTCATTGACATTTAGATTAGTTTTTTAACACTACATTCTTCATTGAGTAGTTCATGATAATTAATCAACATCGGTGACATGACGATACATTTGAAGAATGAAAACTCTCATTATTGCATGGCGTATCAATGGTAGACAATGGCCTTAAAAATTTAATGTTTCTCGTAAATGTCTTCTGTTTCGGCATTTAAATTATACTGAATTGGAGCAAGCTGAGCTTATAAACATTTTACTTACGTAAAAATATTTGCATGAAATCTCGATTAAACTATAAGGTATAGTGTATTACTGTCGATGAATGTCTTTTATGACATTAACACTGTCTTCTGGCATTGTTAGGACTGTCAATTGCCTAAAATGGACTCCTCGAAAATGTTTGGTACGTACTGAAAATTACGTCATTGGGTCATTTATATTTTACATCTTAATACCAGGTTTGAGTTCAGTCAATTGTAAGTGATAGTCACGTATGCTTCAGTAAGTAGAATAGTAGGAGTGACTTTTAAATACGCAGCATAAATCTAGCACAACAACTGATAAACTCATCTTGTGCCCCTTTAATTGAAGCGCATGGAATTTTGATATTTGGGAAAAATCATCATTACGACTCTGTTTGAAATATGCTATCATCCTCCTTTGTATTTTTACTTGCTGTCTAACTTAAATACGACAGTCTCTCCTGAATGATGAGCGAACATACAAAACCTTTTTCCAAATGAGTGAATGGTAATGGTTGAAATGCTACGTGCAGTAATTCCGTGGTATAGTGTTATCTATCGAAATAACTTAACAGAAGCTTTCATTTGTCAAAATGGTATAGAATTCTGTTATTACAGATGCCAGTCAGTTCTTACTGCAATTTTCTTGATATACATCTGACATTTTTCTCGTTCCAACTCCTCATTATGTGTCGCTATTTTCCTTGTCAATCTAATAGACAGCAAGGCTCTCTACGAATATTAAAAGTGTCACTCTCACCCCCCCCCTTGCTCTTTCTTCCCCTTTTCATGCGCTGTTGATCTTTCTCCCCTATATTTCGACATAATATTACCCCTTCATGCTGTCGTTTAAAAGCTCTGCCCTATATCATGAACTGACTGCCAGTTTTATTTACAAGTTTGCCATCCAATTTATCAACAAACATATATCACGGTTCACCTATCAGCAAGCAGAAAGACTCGAAGGCTTATTTGCAGTTTAAAAACGTTTCCATCCGTATATATCCCATACACTTGGCACCGAACGTGATGTAATGACCTTCCACACGGTATTCTAGGTCATCTCTTATTAACAAAGTTCAACTCCATTATTTCGTAAGTCTCGCGATCATAGTTTATTGTTGCCAATAGTTACGATCTCCGTACTGTAAGTACTGCTTCGAGCTATTTTGAAATTGTGTATTACTATAAAGATGCCAAGACGGTTGGGAATTAATGATTCTTCACTGTTTCTATTACATGGCAAAGATCCATCAAACTATCTTCGACGCCGGTAAAATAATTTCAAAACGGTGATCTAGTTTTCAGCAAATTCATCAGTACACCTACACACAAGTTCGTTTCATTACTTAAGTCTCAGACTCAGAAATTCAGTTGGTATTCCAGAGAATTGGAGACGTTACTTTTGTTTATTGAAAGTAAACACGAAACCAGGATTTGGAAAACGTATTCGTACGTTTAGCCGACTATCACTATAATTTTAGTGTATAGTTAGCCATATCACAGACGCTAAACCATGATTTAACAATGTGCCCATCAATAACAGTCTAAAAGACATCATGAAAATAATCATTTCCCGACATGACAATTACAGAGAACGTGCTGAGTATAACGAGTGTTGACAATTTCCGTTAAACGCAGTCTCAAACAGTACTTCCCCACGATATCATGTATGTATGTATGTGTGTATGTAGTATACTAGTACGTACGTACGTACATACATACATACATACATACATACATACATACATACATACATACATACATACATACATACATACATACATTCATACATACAAATATATATATATTTATATATATATATATATATATATATATATATATATATATATATATATATATATATATATTATACTATATTCATTCTAAACGAAATTCCATTTCTCCATGATATCAGACTATAGAAATCTAGCTATATGTACACCGAGTGAGATGGATGATTGAAACGAGGTGAAATATATGTTTTCGATAATAGCTCATTTTTAAAAGGATACTACAGTGTATTGTACAGGTTGCGTGATAGAGTATGTGTTATCGTCCAGTATATGAATTTCATGATATCATTAATTAGTACTTAGGACACAAATGCAGAGTTATCACCTAGTGTACGTGCTTCATGATATTACTGTCACATTAACACGTTAAAGTCTATGTTATTACCTAGTATATGTATCTTTTATTATTGAACGCTGGAGGACTTGACGGAGCTCGATACTAAAAGCTGGGTTATTCGAATTTGAAAATTAGGTGATAAATGTTTTCATTCAAGTGTTGCTTTTCTTTCTATCATTTGTTTTTATATTTTTTTCGCTATTTTTATTCAAATATGTTTGCCTTCCGTTTGAGACTTTGGCAATTGTGCATCATAAAATGAGCGGAGAAGACACACAAAAAAAATCATTCCGAGTTCAAGAATGGATTTTAGTCAATGCCACGTATTGCGTCCCACACTCTTCAATTTAGAGTAGCGTAGTTTTTATAACCTATGTTTAAGCCCGAACTTTATTATATATCTGAACATGATATACTAGAGTTCACAACTAATTGAGGAGCATCACATTTCTGAGGTCTTAAAAACCAGGCTTATCAACTGTCGAAATTTTACACTACACATCCAGCTATAATTGAAGTTTTCCAAAGGCAGAGTCACGACTGTATTTTTTTTTATTTCCTGTCCGTCAAAAGACCACGTGCTAAGAGTAATAGATAATGAGGGATCACCTAATATTTAAAAAGTATTAGTAAGAAAACGCATCCAATAGACAGTTATTAATTCAATTCGTAGTTTTATAAAAGGGGGAAAATCATCGCATTCATGTCTGCAGGTATAGAACACATAATACAATTTTAATGATTTCTGTATTTGGTGTAGATTAAATGACTTAAAGGTACAAACACATATGCTCCTCGGGAATTAAGTTACTGTGTTTACCATAAAGTGATATGCCAACTTGAAGGTAGATAACCTACAGTACGTTGCAATTGAGAGTAATCAGCTGTTTGGAAAGTTGAGCGACTCTTCGGGAATAGTAAGAGCATGTGTAACAGATTTATATAAACCACCAATCGTAAATTTCATGTGTATTTTATTTCTCGTAGTTGTTGCTCGAAATGTTTGTGTTAATAACTATTACAAAGTAACCAAATGAAAACTATTGTAGTGTGTCAGTTCATATACGTTATGATATGTCAGTAAAACATATTGAACTAATAATGATAGCTTTATTTATGCTGGATAGTTCTTGAAGCATAATATTAAACGCTTGTCTTCTAAGGAGTTCACTGCCTTTAAAGGGGCACAAGCTGAGTTTAAACGTATTTGGGAGTGACGTTTGCTGCATATTTAAAATGTACTCACAGTATTGTACGTACTGAAGAACACTTAACCACCACTCGCAATTAACTGAACTCAAACCTGGTATCAAGATATAACTCATGAACGATCCGATGACGTAATTTATCATACGTATAAAAATATGTTCATGAAATCCATACTATGCAATCAGCTGTTCTATTCATGCCAGAAGCCAATTGTAGTTGCTATAGAAGACATGCATCAACGGTAGCAATATACTGGAACGGGGTTTTGTTTAAGTATTTTTTTCACTTGAGTAATATACTTACAAACTCAGCTTGTGTCATTTTAAGCATATAAGCGATCGTTTCCCACGAAGCCCAGTGACCCTCGTAGGTTCAGTGTTCATGCAGGAGTACTCAGGGAAACCCCGTGTTGCACATTACAGTCAAACTGAATAAGAACAATCTTTCTTACTTACAGCGTGACAAATTTAATCAACCCCAGACGAAGGCACGAACCCCGACCGCAGTAGGCAAGTGGTTTATCCACTCGGCCATTGACAACCCTGAATAGATATGAGTATATTATGTCCGAGATATGTTATATGTAAACTGATAGAAGGCAAATGTTGTCAAACTAATTAACTTGTGTCGACAGTGTATAAAATGAAGTTATCATAAATTTGTTCGCACAATGGTAACGTCTTGCATGTCTAGATGTGACTCCGTATATGGATCACTCACACAAATTGTCTACCTAACACTTAAATATTAAGTTTGAATACTCATGGTAAAATGTTTCAGAATAATAAGAATTGAAGCCCTTTCCTACCTGTACCTCTGTACTGTAAGTTACAAATATCTCATTTAGATCCTTCCTACCTGTGGAACAACTCGACAACGTCTTACATATCTAGATGTGACATCCTATGTAGATCACGGTTGAATACCTGGGACTACTTTAACACCTATGTGATATCCCGACATTCACAGCAATTTCCACTTTCGCATGCTGTTTTCAGAATTCTCTAAGGGGAGGAATTGGTTAATCTTCGAGATGTATTTTTTGACAGAGCATCAAAATTTTAAACAGCAATTGTAATCGGGGCAAGATCGTTAGATGAATCATGAATCATATCTTTATAGTGCACTGACCGGCGATGCATCGTCTGTCTGGAAGGTAATTTCCGCCAACATGTTACAATCATTGCTGTTGAAGAGAGTAGTGACATGGACCATTTTGTATGGCTTGTCAGGAAAATGTACTTGCTATTATTGAGCTGATGAAAATAAACTACTCGGCCACAGATGGTAATCTGTCAGAAAAATATACTTGTCATTGAGCTGAGAGGAAAAGTAACTACATGACGTGAATCTATTTAACAACGACGAATCCACCTGGCGTGACATGTAAATATTCTATATTAATAACATGTTAATAATTAATTGATCTGAATACTAGAATGACCAATCCGCCTCGAATCGCACAATAGATGGCAAAGCAGGAAATGGTATCATTAATGAGTAGCTGTATGTGACATCCAAAACTGATAACAGGAAATTAAGTTCAGCAAACACCAAATCTTTTAATCTGTCCGTTTGACGTTGATTGACAATGCAGTAGTTCAAGTACTTTGTGACATCCGTTCCTTAATTTGAGTCTCATGTTATTATACAGGTGAATACCCTTGATGAAAAATGTACATGGCATGATGATGATGACGATGATGATGATGATGATGATGACGATGATGATGATGATGATGATGATGATGATGATGATGATGACGACGATTGATGTTGATCTATGTTGTTATTTGTGGCGTAACGTTTCAGTTAATATTTTTTAAAGTAGTGAAAGAAATCATATTGGTATATTCCAAGGTTTAGAAAGTTGCCAGGGTTTACACATTCAGTTGTGCAAATCAATAGTTTAATCATGTTTGATTGTTTGTTTGTTTGTTTGTATGTTTGTTTGTATGTATGTATGTATGTATGTATGTATGTATGTATGTATGTATGTATGTATGTATGTATGTATGTATGTATGTATGTATGTATGTATGTATGTATGTATGTATGTATGTATGTATGCATGCATGCATGCATGCATGCTCGTTCGTTCGTTCGTTCGTTCGTTCGTTCGTTGGTTGGTTGGTTGGTTGGTTTTACAGGCAGAATTGACTGTCTAGTAACAGAATTCTGCTGTTCTAGATGTATTGTAAACTTTAATTTAGTTACATAGTGTGTTATTTTCAATTTTACGTTGCTAATGTAGTCTGGAATTGTCGAATTTTGACCCTAAAACATTGCCGCCGCTCCCCCCCCCCACCCCGTTGTAAGTACATTGCTATTTCAACCACCAATAATTTAAAGCAATTAAATTAAACATACATGAATAAGCCACAGTAAACATAACCAGTTCTTTGTAAAAGCCATCACAACCTTTATTTCTGCTTCAACTCTGCTTGTCAATATGTCCATGACAATACATCTTCGTATGTAAGATACACTTCTAATCTTAGCAATTAGAATGCTCTCCGTGAAAGACTACGTAAGTATTAATCGGATAAACTTGTAATCACAGCTGTCGCCCCTAGAATGACAGTATCTAATTGGGGCATAAATCTTATAAAGATAGTTCCTTTTCAATTGTGTGTTTACATGTGTAACAGTAATTCTTGACATTTGATACGTTGAAAGGGTAGATTGGAGTGGGCCCGAGTTCTAAATCTTGCCTAATGTCTTCTCGTGTGTTAATAATACTTCAACCAACAATGTCTGTTTGAGTCCTATTAAAACTTTGGTTCTGTAAGTGAATTTGTGATGTTAAAGGAACTGAACTGTGTCATATCTACTGTAACAGTAAAACGTTGACTCAGTGTTCAGTGCATTTAGTGGCGAGGTCAATAGATCAATTTAGGGAGAAAAAAATTATTTAGTTAGGCCTCTTCCCTTCTCACTAAATTGATCAAAATTGAAAAAAAAAATTCAGACAACACAGTCAATTTCAAATCTTTGTAGTAGTGGACGTGTAGTATAGTCAATATAGTTTGCTCATCGAAGTACTACAAATGTACATTCTACCTGGAACTTTACACAACTAAAATGCTGTTTGATTATGGTCTTCGCAGAAACCTTTATTTTTGAGTATTATGCAAATTAATACAAAGGGGATTCCCCAAAACTGCAACATGTAGTGTATATATATAAGGAAAAACATAACTAATATGCAAATAAGGTGATAAGTATGCAAGAATTAATAAGTTCTACAAGTAATCTTATCGAACAAGTGTGTTAGAGTAAATTTCATTTGAACTAAGGGTTCTTGAGAAAACGACACAGATACACAGACACCCACACTGACAAAACACCCATACTTACTTACACACATTCACGCATGGACGGACAGACAGACTGACAACCCTGGCCCTGTGTACAACCCAGAGAAACAGGTAGGCAGACAGATAACATACAGCTGTGTTGGATTGTCATGATTGTCTTGAGAAAACGGGTTTCACAATTCAACAGCGCCCCCTATTGAATTTCTGGACCCAGTACGAAACATACACTGATATATATGTATACAGGTATATGTAATATGCTAATTTAAGATTGTCTCGGTCATCGTCAATAGGCGTAGGGGACGTTTATTTAATGGTGCGGACCCAAAAAATCTAACTGATCGAATGTATTGTACCATATTGTGTACACAGCTACTCAAATATATTTATTCACAGGTGATTCAATACAGTTCAGGATGTACTATATTATGAGTAATATAAGTCGTTATGTCAAGCAGCTCGTGCATCTTTAATGAAAGAATGATACTGATAAGGTACTAATGAACTGAATCTTCTCAAGTCTTAGTAGAGAACTAACATTACCAGAGTGACTCTACCAACGTAGGAAAAAAGGAATAACTTTTAATAAATAGCGCCCTCTGCATACGCTGTAGCGTGAAAAATCGGCCTATTGTTTTTGTTTTCCGTTTTTACGTATATATGGAACTCAATCAATTTGGCAAATTGAAGGTCATTTTTCTAGTTATTCTCTCTTCGAATTACTGAACAATTTTTTCCCGCCAAACCAGTGATGATAATTTGATAATTAATACATTTTTAATAATAATCAACACAAATTGGTACGGACATTGAGACTGAAAAATTTGAATCTCGGGAATTATGTCATTTGTCCCCGAGGTGCTTTACTCATTTTCCACACGAATAATGAAACAAATATGAAAACCGTGAGATTTCTCTTCAGGTTTATCACCAGACAATAGTTTTCAAATACAGCACAACAGTTATGAAAGAATGGCGAGGATGTGATGTATAATTATAAGCGTCACAAATTTCACAAACCGCGACAAATGACTTTGTAAGGGGGTATGAACTAAGTCAATACGTTTCTGAAGAGTAAAATTGGCCGCATACTAAAATTAAAAGTACGTGCTTGTCGTATTCTTACCGTAAAGCAGGAATAACCAACACTTGCTATTCAAACCTGGTGTTAGACATGACAAACAATTCGGTGACAACATTTAGTATTCGAGTTCAAAATGTGTCGAAGAAAACCCCTGTTATGTCATCAACAACGTTAACGCCACAATATGATTTCTAAAGTATGCGTGTAAATGCGATTATAGTTGCTCGATTTAATATGGTTTTATTTAAGCATATTTGTGAACTACTCAAGAGTAAAAATCTTCTAAACTTAGTGTGTTCCTCTTTCATTTATAATATTCCCTTTTTAGCAAACTTTTACATAGCATT
>NC_135570.1:6542821-6550321 GCF_964340395.1 Glandiceps talaboti | reverse complement strand
TTCGTTCCCTTTGATCCTAGCGGGAAAACTTGTACATCGGATTTCCGATACAATCAAACAGTGTTAACTGTACGTACCAAACTTTCGATTCGACAATTTGTCAACTCCAGTAATTGGTCCTGCCTTTCGTAAGTCAGACCATTTGTCAAAGTCTTCAAAATGATCGCTTCAGTTTTTCCCGCCTGAAATCTATACAGAGCGTGTATACCTGTGACACCGAGATGATGATGGCCTTGAAACTGCAAGTACGATACTTTTATCGTATGATTGCTAACGATCGGCGACAATTTGAGGTTTTGTGAGTGGTTGCCTGATAAATACTCTCGTTTACGTTCCGGATACTTTCTATAAAGATAGTAAGGGTGAAAGGTTACGACAGCTCCACTTTGCCAACGAAAATGTGCACGTTGTTCTCGGAGAGCAGCTTCTTCTTGAGCAACAAAGGGCATCGTCCATTGATTTACGATGTCTTGAACTTCGATTTGATAAATAAGATTAAAAAGATGGACAATTTATAGAAAGGGAGTAAATAAAACGCTGGTGGCCAGGTTGATTCATTGTACCACAATCAATCTATCGACTCAAAGATTACGTCTTAAGTTTAGAACAACCCTACCAATCGTACTAAGCTGAGACTGTTACGCCTAAGCAAAAATACACGATCTATAAATTGAGTCAGTGTGCACTATTAAAATATTTTGGTACGAATATACCCGTCGGCTAACAAGTGACGATTCTATTAATTGCGAGCCCCTGATTAATTTCCGTGCGCGTAAACACGATGTAATCCATGTATCTTGCCCTGCACGTCCGCGATTCGAAAATTAAACAGGTCTACTCACAGGTTTACTGGGTGCGGTACAGACAGAAACGTGGAAAGTTTTACGGTGATTTTTCAAAGACGCAAAGCACCTACTTCTGAATCGATGGCTGTCAGGCTCATTTAAATAACTGAGATAAAAAGTTGGGTCGGCTGGCAAGGTTTGAAAGAAAAGCTTTTTCTATATTTAGTGCAAGTTGAACTTCCTTATCGAATCTACTTGAAGGGATTTGGAAATAACAACATTGTGATTTGTTTGGTGCGTAAAGAGATGAAAGAAAAAGCAGAGGTGGGGTCGAGACAAGCAGAGACACGGAGGGCAGGATAGGATAGCGAGACGGTACTACGGAACTAAACGAACGACTGTTTCGAACACATGACAATCCCAAACAATTCCTGCAATCTTTACAAAGTTTTATTTTCATTTGGGCTTTTGCTTTCAAATTTCGGAAAATTGACATGTTCTTGTGAGATTTTTTTAATCGAATAACATACAGCGGCGATGGCAAACTACACTTTCACAGAAAGCACCCCCCCCCCTCACTCCGGTCCCCTATCGCATATTAAGAGATAGAGGAAGCACGTTAGTGCTTTGTAATCCATCTGTAATGATAGCGAATACGTGTAACGGTAACGGTAACACTATGTGACACATTATGTCATGAGATTCTAAATCCTCTCCCACACAGTTATGTAGTATCTAAGTATTGAAACAGTTTGTTGTGTGTCTCTAATTATACTGTGGAACTTACGATCCGGCTGAACTATATTGCTCATGTCCGCACTTGTATTGGTGTACATTAGTAGAATAAGATATTTGCGTCAATATATAGTCATGGTGTACGAATTGGATATTTTAAGAGATGAAACCGTTTATTTAACGACTTTTTTTTTTTTTGGTCTTAGCTACATGTATTGGTTTGAGTTATAACAATAAATATGAAACATGACAAGTTAGGAAATATCGATCCACTTCAAGATAACTCTTTCATGTCACTTTCGCTTAAAAGTTACATCCATTACGCAATATATTGTTTTCTGTGGTGAAAAAAAGTCTGACTAAATTTTTCAAAGTCATTACTCATACCCATACCCTACTACCCTCTCCCACTCCCTTCGCCACATCCGGCTTTACTCGTGATACTCACGGTCCGTCCGTGTGATGATTATATGATCCATTTCACGTAAAAGTTGAAATTTGACATTTAAGACTGACTTTGTCGCTCACTACTATTCTAAAATAGGACAATGTACACATATTACCACCCAAATACAATTAATGTGTATGAAGAATTATAGGCAAGTATTTATTACGGAGTCGCCTAAGTAATCCATGTAATTACCGTGACCAAAGAACAGGCACAACATTTCTCACCCTAACTAAATATCGACAGAATTTGGTGGGTACATTTGAGTACAGTTTTTCATTGCCTTACACATTTGTGAACAGAGAACGGTTAGGTTTAATTGGCAGGATCAAGAATAATGAATGTTGGCCAAAATTGCTGTGTTACAAGAAAGAAGTGTTGTATTGCAAAAGGTGTTTTGATGAATAATTGTCGGTTTGGGGGAGAGGTGGAGTGTCATTATTTTCTTCCTATCTCTAGGGGAAGAGTGAAACCTCACTGTATTTGTGTTACATTTCTGTTATTGTCAAGTATCAGGTTGATTTGTCTCGATAATAAACCGCTGTCAACCGTTAACTGCTGCCCTTTGACCCGACTCGGGGCTAGGATAGTGAGACATAATTATCGTTGTCTCCAGTTGTCAAATCCGTTGAACAAGGAAAGGGGAGGGGGCAATGTGGAACGTATAAATAGAAAAGTTTAGGAAAACATCATAAATTATTTCATTCCGAGGTGAGGATACTGTTTGCATTTTAATCTGAGCATTAAAGGGGTATAGACCTGATCTGTCTATTCATGGTTTTTTTTTATTCATTGTGAAGTGCTACTCATGTTATGAAACATATAACCATCACTAGGAACGGAAGGATCTGTAACGTCTCATTAAAGAGACCTAAACGAACCATTCGATGACATAATTTTTGGGAGATCCCGAAAATCCTATCAGCATAGTTTAGCTGAATATGTGTAAACTTGTCAACGCTAGCGTGATACTATATTCACATTATGACATGAATGCGACATAAAACTTTATGAGTTTTACCCCCCAAAATCTTTTATTTTATTCATTTTTGAAAATAAATGGACGCAGTAACTTTAATACCAGTTTTCATTAAAAAGTAAATCCACGCGATGATTCAAAACTTTACTTTCGGATTGTTTCTTTTTATGTCCAATATCAAATTCTATAAGCTTCATTCTGGTTGTCACTATGTCTCATTGTCACCTGATTTACGGCCCATCTTATAACTTTATAGCCCACGTCAATTCGTTAATGTTGGTTTGCTATAAAATTAACCGCAAGTGTTGTTGTTCTCAAATGTTACCCTGTGCATGAAGAGAAAAACGAAGCATGCCAGTGGACGAATGTTGAAAGTATGGGTTCTTTTTGTGAGATACACATCCCATAATTTTATATTTATTGATATTTTATTAAAATGGTGGATATTTTTACATCCACGTGGTGACAAACGACATTACATTTAAACATGTGCTTGGAATCTTCACAGCTACGAAATGTGAATGCGTGTTTGTGTGCACTCACACACAAACATATGACAGTAGCAACTAGAGGGAAAACAGGGTAGAGAGCGAGAGCGTGCCGGGGGAGGGGTGGAGGAGCAATTCCATAGTTAAAGTTAAGGGGGTGGGGTTCCTGACAGACCTGAACCCAAATTATTGTCATACCATGCCATGTTTTCGAAAATGTATCCTTTCTCATACGTAGTTGACGAACTGTTCCTTAACATCGAGAACATTTCTAACGTTAATCATTGTTACATGATGTCGTTACTCAGATTAGTCCTCATTAACTGCTCCATCAAACTTTTCGAATACCATTCAAGGGGCCTTTGAAATCGCCTTTTTCGAACGGACCCCCCCCTCCCCGTTTGGGTGGTGTATGGGAGTCCAACCCCTCATTCCCTCGACCTCCGGCCCGACCTCTTCATAGCGTTAAGCCGATAACTTATTTTCTTCTCTTTAACTTTGTTCATGGAGTTGTAAGTATATCAACGATGTACAATACTAGTACATGTACTGAAAACACGTGTTCTCACGTTGTTTTAACCAATGGCCGTTCGATAAGGAAGTGAAAGAGTACTCGACTTAGTAATGTTGCAATAAATGGTATTATACTAAATAAATTTCTTTAAAGTTACTTGGCGTGCAGAGCCATTTTCTCGTGGAATGAGGTTGAATTAGTCACCAATCAAAATTTCTTCATAAAATGTACATATGATCATAAAGTTTAATTTTTTTCTGATCAATACAGAATTATGTGTCCCCAGTTATCAAGAAAAATACTGCCTGAATTTTGTCTTCGGGATGTTTGTCGATAAACCTACCTGTTTCTTATTACGCACAGCTGTTTTGTGACGAACCCATTCATTTAGTTTGCTGAATTTTATCGTTCCCTAGGATGTAATCAATCGTGGAGCTAGGAGACGTTATTCCATGGTCGGCAATGTTAATATGTTATATTTTAGACAGGTATCGGGAGATGACACCTTGCATCGTGTCTGGCCCTGGGGACACCACGTGAGGTGTTTGCGTCTCCTAATTCCCGATGTAAGGCATGTACAATTTAGATTGTATCAATGGATAGGCGTCCATTATCATGTTTACTGCCAAATTTACGTTTTCTTGGCTCTGATGTGATCAATTTCCATTTAGTTGTGACAGGCCATGGCCACCAAGCTTTCAGAGTTGATTACAAAGGAGTTTTTCATTGAGACTGACTAACTGTTGATTTCACTTCTGACCACAACATGGCTACTATTATAGATTGTAATAGTATGTAGCCCGGAGTACCTGACTCACTCGCTGATTAATCTTCGCTGTGTGGGCGAACGTTTTAACAATTCGTAGCCGTTTCTTGCGACGTAACATCCAGTTACACACTATACATCAAAACAAGGCATTAAAACTCAGATTAATCATCCCATACCTCTCATATTGCGTCATCTGATCCGCACGGATCAAACCGAGCTGTAAAAGATTAACAGTGAATGCATGTTCACTTAGGCAAGTTAAATATGGTTGGGTCACACACATTAGATTTATATATAGGAATTACCAAGTGCAAATTTGACTAGAAACGTAGATACTTCTGAAATTAATAACTCGCTATAAACCGGTCAGTATTACATACGCAACTGCATAGGGAAATCAATACATCATACGTACTGTTCATACTGTGAGCGGTGGGCGTCGCGGCAACGCGTGGGGAGCGTCAACGTACATTCAGATGTTTCGAGTAGTAAAGCAACGCTTATGTTTTATTTCGGAACTCGTAACTAAAGTTATAAATTATTTGTGGGTTTGTGATAAATGACCCACAATGATTCAGGCCAACATAGAAAATAAAGAGCTTGTTTTTTTAAACTTATTCTTACCTGACAAAATCTGAGTGTACAGGTGTTGGACTCTGAAAAGAGTAATTGCCATGTTACAACGCTCAAGGATAACAAAAAACCCTACGATTTAGCTCTGTTTTTGTTATCTATTTTGTTTATCATGGATTTTACGACGCTATAGGGAGACACCTAATAGCCCAATCTTTGACATCCGGAAATTACTTTCATAAAAGTGTACGAGTATACCGCTACGAATGGTAAAATGTGACGATAAGGGAGACTCCTACTTTTCGTAGGGGGGGGGATGTAATTAAAATCCGATCTCTTTGTCGTTTTTTTTTATTTATAAACTTTGGTTCTGAAGAGAACATTTCATGATTTCACATACATACATGTCACACGATTACTATTTCACCATCATTGTTCTACAGTGCTCCATCGTTGCTTCATGAAACTTAGCAGACATGCATATTTATTAGATGAACAATGCATATATATAACTTGTAAGCGTTTATCACCATCAGGTAATAATCATGAATATTCATTGTTCATCTAATGCATATACACCTTTGCTAAGTTCCGTGACGTAACATTGGACCACTGCTAGGTGAAAGAGCGTTTCAATTTGGTGTTTCTTGGCAATCCGAGCGAAGTTTAGTAATGTGAAATCCTGAAATAACCCCAGAACCCAGCATTATTTCCTGGAGTATATGGATATATAACTACAGTACTAATATTAAAATGCTGTGAAAATATGTGAAAAACTTTAATGGTGATGTTCTTTTACATTAAGATTCCGCAAATTGATCGATCGATTGATTGATTGATTGATTGATTGATTGATTGATTGATTGATTGATTGATTGATTGATTGATTGATTGATTGATTGATTGATTGATTGATTGATTGATTGATTGATTGATCGATCGATTGATCACTTGACTAGTTGGTTGGTTGGTTGGTTGTTGGTTGATTGATTGATCGATCGATCGATCGATTGATTGATTGATTGACCGATTGATTGATTGATTGGTCGACTGATATAATCAATCAGAAACATTTACTCAAATCTTAAGAAATTTGTTTGCTTATGTGTGTGTTTGTTTCAAATCATGCCGCAAAGAAAATGTCGTCACACTATGTACGTCATATTCGTGTTAAGTGTTTGCAATGAAATTTGAAAATACGTCATACATGAGTGATCGTTTTATTTCTCCCCCTGTCTTATTCAGTGACGTAGAGGCCAAACAGTGACCGCTTACATTACGTCTATGCAAAATGACCATGGCTGTAAAGGTGTTGTACTTCTACCCAAGTCTATCAAGAAATCGTAATTCTTGAGATGAAGGGCACTACAGGTAAATATATAGAGAGACTATCAATAGACCATGTGAATTTGAGTACACTTATTTGATATAGGTATCACATACTCAAGTAGGTGAGGTCAACAAAAGGTCGAATTTTATTCAGCAGGTCCGTGTACTTCGCATTATTTTTCTTTCTACCTTTTTGTTTAAATGAATGAAGTGAGGAAAAAAACTTCATTTTAGGTTAAGAGAGTCCAGTAAGTAATTCCCATAAGCATAATTTGTTTCTAGATTCAAACATCGATATCAAATGTCCAGGTAGTTGTATTTTTAGTAGGCCAATAGGACTCTGATGAATCTAGCCTGCATGGAGTGATACTGACAGGTGAAGTCGTATCTCATTCTACCAGTACTCATTTTTCTAAAATTGTGATATTGATAGTAATATTAATATTCCATTTCCATACTCATTTTTTAAAAACTCAGATCTACTCTATTTAGATCATACTATCAATTTCCTTGGGCAAGATTAATTGTACATACGTACATACATACATACATACATACATACATACATACATACATACATACATACATACATACATACATACATACATACATACATACATACATACATACATACATACATACATACATACATACATACATACATACATACATACAATGTACATACATACATACATACATACATACATACATACATACATACATACATACATACATACATACAATGTACATACATACATACATACATACATACATACATACATACATACATACATACATACATACATACACACATACACACATACACACACATACATACATACATACATACATACATACATACATACATACATACATACAT
>NC_135570.1:6462821-6537821 GCF_964340395.1 Glandiceps talaboti | reverse complement strand
ACGTACTTGAGGAGCAAAAATGTAAACTTGGTATCCTAGGAAATGCTGTTAAAAGTACAAATGTAAATAAATAGACATTTCACTCTGACGTTAAAAGTTGATTATGGCCCTGTTATTCGTTTAATTCCACTGGACGGCGATTTCTAAAACAACGGTTAGAAAAACAGAACCGGGTTAGTTTTGTCACGGTAAGACATCGTCGAATCAATAACAAGCCGAAGCGAGCCATTAGCAATTGAAAAATACTTGTTCGGAATGTCTAAGAATACCACAGTCAAATGTTCAGTTCCAGCTTAATTGAGTGTATATAAAGTTCATATGACACTGACTGCAACTCGTTTTGACAATTCACCCGGCGGCTTGCCTTTCTGAAATATTTTGTTCAATATTTACAGATGTTGTTGGGTTTATCAAATACAAAGCGACACGAAGTATGCGAGGACATTTGATCTGTCGGCCCGCGAACGTATAAAAAAGGAACCACACGCACACACGTTGAAAACTCTAAGTGGTGAATGAATGATGGAGAAATGACAGTTTTATTCGAGATGTATACGATTATAACGGGGATGTATTTATTGACGAATCGCGTCGCTTTAGTTGAAGTATGTGCGTGAAAAGGGTTCACCTTTCACATACAATTTTAGTACGACCCGTGAGTTGGGTTCTACATATACACGTCTTTCGTATTCAGTATACAATGCAATGTATAGGTCGCCTCCTAGGGTGAGAACGACTTGTAGAGAACCACACGACCCATAACCTATGAGCGGCGTGCTCTTTCTCTCTCGTCGTGTATCATCGTATGATGTATGTTAAATTACCGCAGGCTGAAGGCAATATTTAACATCCCATAAAACTGATCCGAAGTCTGAATATCTCACGAGGAATATATCTATATATATCTTGAACAGGCAACATTGGCATGTTTTGAAAATATACAAACTTAGAAATGCGAATTTTGGGGAAACACATTAGAAGCGCGAAACGAGCGTTTATCAAGTGCCACATTTTTTACCAAAATGCATCATTGTTCATTAACAGATTTAAAGCTTCAACATACTTTGTTTTCTCAAAGACTTAAGGGAGAGGGGGGGACCCGACCTTGGTTGTGTAATTATTCATGAATTTCTTCTCTTTTCGTTTTAGATTCAGTGTGCTAACGACAATAGCTGCAATCGTCAAGAGTTTTGCCACGGCGGTGAAGGTCATAAAATATGTCTGCAGTGTCGGCGCCAACGTCGCCGTTGCCATAGGGACGGAATGTGTTGTAATGGTCACGAATGTAGAAGAGGAGTATGCAGATCACGTGATTCACGTGGGAGCTATGAGAGGCATGTATCAAGCGAAGAAAGCATTTCTCAGAACACAAAAGACGATATAAATCGAGGTATGTCGAAGATAATAATTATCTTACTTTTTTTTGTTCACTAAAACTAAAAAAATGAAAATAGGCTTACTAGATTTCAAACAATTATATAGAAAATGACATGTGCAGATTTCATTCTCGGGTTCCATCCTTCGAGGATTACAAATTCGATCTCAGACATCAGCTAGTATTTTTTCCTACGTTTTTATGACTTTTCCTCCATTGTTTTACACCATATAAATGGAACAACCTAAATACTTTTCAATGTCAAGTTTGCTCTGTGTATTTTAGATAATGATGTTTCAAGCCGTCCATAAAAGTAACGATGAACTTTGTAATTAATTGTTGTGTCGATTTTAGAAACATCAAATTTTATCGGCCGGGAACCCATTTAAACGTACTCGGGAAGAAAATGGAAAAAATATGCAACCCTTTAAGTTTTCACGAAATACATTGGACAATGATTATGTGCAGAGAGTCTCTCTAAATTTTTTTCCTTTTTGGCATTTTCCCACCGATTTCAGCAAATGATCCTTATTTTTGTAATCCTTTCCCGTAACTAAGCTTATTTTGAAATATTCAAACCTTCTCCAACACTAAGTATCATAGTCTGAGCACAAAGTTGATTAACTCATCCTTAATGGTTATTTTTCAGCGCACGAGGGCGCTACCTGCCGCCACGAAAATGACTGCATGACGGGACTGTGCTGTGCGAATCACTTCTGGGCGAAGATCTGTAAACGCATCTTGGACGAGGACGATGTTTGTACAAAGGACAACAAACGACAGAGATTGCCGTCTTTTGATCGTTGTCCGTGTCAGGATGGACTTGTATGTAAAAGAGAGCCCTCTGGACAAACGAGGCTCCATACATGCCAACGTAAAAAGCATCGGACATGATGACCCAGAACATGCAATTAGTCTTCTAACTCGCTCTTAGATGTAATATAGAACATGACACGCTATAATTGCATTGCATTGTGTGTGCTAGCGTGTTATTAAAATGTGTATTATATTCCACAGTCGTTGCACGTGAAGTGGACGTTTGAGAAATCAGAACTGACACTTAAGTAATTTCGTATATTATTGGAATACCAGTTTTCCAAATTGTTTATTGAAGTTGCTTGTTTACGTGACTATATTTGGCTTACATTTAACGACAGGGGATTCACATTTGAATTCCCCAGACATCTTAATCGTTAGTAATTCAATAAATCAAAATATTGGATTTTGTTTTCAAAGAATGAACGTTCTATGTATGAGTATACCGCATCAATTTTATGGGTATATCTAGCGAATTAAGTTGAACTGAGAATGCATCTCAAGTAAGATTGACTGTGTAAAACGAAGGATGTGGCTGTAGTTTTTGTACAACATACACACCAGTGTGTGCATTATCTCTTTGATTTACCGTAATTCGACGTATTGAGTAAGCCTGGTAGTAAATTGTTTTGGATTTGTCAAACTACTATGACTTGTTTATATAAGCTTAGAAAATTACTGTTTACGTTCTCGGTGTTGTACACTGCTCTTAATGGCTTGTGAAGCATGTGTGTGCATGTGTGTGTGTGTGTGTGTGTGTGTGTGTGCGCGCGCGCGTGTGTGTGTGCGTATGTGTGTCTGTGTATGTATGTATGTATGTATGTATGTATGTATCAATGTATGTATGTATGTATGTGTGTGTATGTATGTATGTATATATGTGTGTATGTATGTATGTATGTATGTATGTATGTATGTATGTATGTATGTATGTATGTATGTATGTATGTATATGTATCAATGTATGTATGTATGTATGTATGTATGTATGTATGTATGTATGTATGTATGTATGTATGTATGTATGTATGTGTGTAAGCATGACCTTACGATTGTACAAATGTATGTATTTTTTTTTGTTCGTTTAAAAATTCTATACTTTCATTTATATTTTATTTCATAAGCAGTGTACCTAAATCTTGATTGTAAATATTTTCAGTTTAGAAAAAAAGGAAAATAAAGCCATCTTCAATAGTGTATTTGTCTTCATGTGATTTTATAGTTACGTACCGGTATGTGTATATTTACAACTTTACAATTTTCAACAGTGTACCTTTTTTCCAACTTGGAGTGCTATATGGAGCAACTCTACGGTGCTAATTCAGTGCACGTTAAAGTGTACTAATTTACACGTACTACACATATCGAAAGAAAATAGAATCAAGAGCGACTGTCGACAATCTGGAAATAAATCATCGCTGAGGCCAATTCATTTACACGATTTTAAAAGAATCATGATAAAAATCAGAATAATTGTTTAGTTGTTCAATCATACCCAATGATTGCTGTAAATTGTCAGTTCAAAGTTCAAGAAAGTGATAAATGAACATTGTAATGGTGTATCGGACAAAGCATAGACAGTGTAGGGCTTGGAACGCCACTATCTATGGAGAGAGTAAAACACAACGTATGAAAAAGGTTCATTCTTGGCGTAAACTGTAATTTCCAATACTTGATGTAATATATAGGCCCGTTATCACAAAAACGAAAGATTACATAAAGTGGCCACTAGGAGCGCTGTTCAGAGACAGCTTTTGGTCTGACCAGACGTGAGGGCCATCGCATGATGATGGCTGGGTACAATGATACGAACTGTAACATCATCACGTAGAAATGTGACTTCTATGATATACACAGTATAAACTGTTCACGTTTAAAATGCATTGCCAATTGGTTGAAACCATAAACATTAGGCCTAAAAAAAATAATTGTTTGGTTCCGTTTACCCAACCCCACCTAGTTTTTCACTGAACCCGAAACTTTTTTTACGTATTCGAGAAAAACATAATAAAATCACGAAGTCTCACGAGAAATAGTGGATGCGGAAACTGACATCAATTTAAAAAGACAATTTAAAAAAACTGTTCTTCCAATCTGTAACGGCTGTACATCTGATAGGAAGAAATAAATAACACAGAGACCATTTGGAAAACAATGGAAAACCTGAACCAGACACTCACAAATGAAAAAAAAAATATAAGAAAATAAAATAAAAAATCTACCTACCCCACCTATTTTAAAATTGAGCGTAATCAGAACCACACATGTTTATTATTAGGCCTTTAATAGTAAAGAAACATAGACTAAATCTAAACATGTTTCTTTATTATTGTTTGTTTCATATGAAGATTGGTGTGTTACAATCCTGAAATAAACACACACACCATTTGTAACATTGAGATCTGTAGCAGAGTAGTTAGGCATATAGTATACAGGCTATTCGTGGCTTCGAATCTCAAGATCTCTCTTCGAATTCGCGAAGTCGCGGATAGCCTCGAGAATATTAGGCAAACTAGTTATGAAACGTATTTTTTTTGGTGCGCCAAAAACTGCCGTTGCATATGATACAAGCCTTGTACAGAAAATACACACGTATAAACATATTAAGGATTATATTGTACTCATTATTAAAGTAGAATGACATATTTCCCTGAAAATTGAAATCTCTGCAAACTTTGCCAGATGAAAGCTTGTTCCTGGTCCTCTTGAATAATGAAAGAAATTTGGTGTTCACTTTCTTGTTTTCAAGGAAATTGTCAATCTTTATTTTTACAATGTTGTGAATCAGTAGTCGGTGGCCATGTTGGATTCTAAAATGCATAAATTTGGTTTCTGAACTATTTTTCTTCTTTTTTTAATATGGTGGCGCCCTCATTATTTTCCTGGGTTGGAATTTTGAACAAAGTAACGGAAATGTTTAAATAGTTTGTGTCCGAGGGTCACGGAATTGGCTTTAAGCTGTCAGGTTGAACGTTGACTGAGCTCGCCAACATTTCTGTGTCAAAGTTGATCAGACTTGTGCAGGTTAACACGATACTGATATAGAGGTAATGGGGGTGGGCCTCGAAGTGTGGAGAGGCCGAATTGGCAATTTTGTGTCCGAGGGATGTATTACATTGCATTGAGGCACAAATCGACATAAAAACGACTCTACTAAGTCCAGGATGTAGTATATAATGTTTAGATAAACAGTGTCGAAAGATGTCTCATCATATGTTCAGATGATTTAAAACGATCCATTTGAAGTAGATTTTTCATCAATCACAAATTTAAAATCGGAAACATGCGTTACACAAGCTTGTTAAAAAAATATAGCAAATGAACCATAACATTGCGAGACAAAGTTAGTATAGTTCTGGCATGGGCCGGGCCATATACGTTGTCACGTTTAGATGGACTTCCAACTCTAGTTTAGACGTTGGTGGCGCTAACCGTTGAAATGAAAGTAATCAGTTTGCTATCAGCATCCGAACCATGAATTTTGTGTTTAAATGTGAACGTGTTGGTAGTGTCAATAAAACGCGTTATTGAAGACTTTGTTTTTCCATGTCAGTGATTTTAGAAAATCTAACAGATAATACTAACTATTCAAACTTAAAGATATACAAGCGCAAAAATTTCCCGATATTGCGTTATTATAAATAAGGGGTCGCAACATGATAAACTTTTCCGATCCCATCCAGACGTGTTTGTGAATGCCCGTCTTTTGCTCGTCATCAACTTTTTATATATTTCCTTCACGGGCACTTGGTTCCCGAGATATGTATCAGAATGTTTCTCTCAATACAATAAAATGTCGATAATATCGTCAATATTGATGTATTTAGCCAACTATATATGAAAGGGGTAAAATTACACTTGTTTCTGTGATCGCACAGGTTCAATCACCGTGAAAGAAAATTCTTTCGACATTTTATTGTGTTCTGATATATATCTCGGGAATCAAGTGCCTGTGGTCTCTACCAAACAACCATTTTCACCTCACCTACATTTTAAGTCATTTTTTAAACCTATAAATTCGAAATGGGCCTTTTAATAACAATAACGGAAGCATTTTTAGGTCGTTGTAAAAAGATAATTTCATATAGTGCAGTTAAAACAAGTACTAAACTGAACAACGAAAATTCCAGAAATTGTGTTTACTGGTAACAATCACTTACTAGTATGTACCTTTATACCTTGTGTCAAGCCAGACAATGTGATATGTGTGGGTTGTGTTACAAACATAGTCACGTGCAGCTCATCCATGAGTGAATCACATGACAGGACGGTACCCTTGCCAGTGACATCCAATCACACTTATTGTTCCAGCCCTTTGGAATGTGCATTGGCCAATCAAAATCCTGTTTATAAATACCATGGTGCTTGAGTCATATGATCGAGCTCAAAACAAAAATGGCGCTGGTGAAGAAGATATTTCATCGGGACCGAAAAAATGGTCGTTTATCGTTTTTTAAAAATTCCAAATTGGCACAGAATTGCACGTAAGTTAGATGAACTATTGGTTGATAGTTTTGTGAATTTTCCTACCATTTTCACCTCTCTGATGTTATGATTTTCATCATCGTTTCAGGTCGCCCGAAGTTCTGGTGTCAGAGAAGAGGTAAGAAACCCAACCTATATCAATTATCATAGTTCACCTGTAGTTAGTTACGTAGGGGTTTTAATTTGACAAGTCTGTTAAAGGCAATCAAACCACTCAGACACCCTTATACAGTTTCAATCTCATATTGTGAATTCCTTTGGAGGGCCCCGTCCATCAGAATGCGATCGTATAAATATCGTGTACGTCTGACGTGCCACGAAATGAACTTGACGCGCTACCGTATGTATGGGGTATATCCCTGACTAATTTGATGTCGAACTTCTGCCAGGAAACAATTCGTCAATTCATTCAACTATAATGGTCATGTCCTGCCGTTTTATTATAGCGACAAAATAATTCAAGCGTTTACTTATTACGTTGGTATGATATCTTTAAGAATGAATGTATGTCACTGTAAATTTCCATACAATACATAGATTTGTTTTCAATCTGTCAAGTGCAGTTGACATACTGCACCATCAGAACCGCGTGACTGACAATGTGACTTTTGCCACGCATCGGTCATGCGGTACTTGTCCCTGGGGGCATCAGAACAATAGCTCCTTAAATTAAAATTGTACATCTTTTAAAAAAATTATTGCAAATATATCGAAAACTGATTTATTTCGTAAAATGCGATTGCCCTCGTATGTTTCTTTCGTATACATTTAAATGTAGGTTGGTTTACGACTTTACGTGCATTATGTCACAGCCTCGACCACTTCGAATGTCGAAGCATTTTTTAAGTAATTTGAAATATCTATAGGGATCGGTCATGTGACAGTGTTATGAGTAAATAAATGTAGTGACACTGAGTCACTGGATGCGGTATTAAAATGTAAAAGTGAAGGTTGCATGCGACAATGTAGCAGTGTTCTTGAAGAGTTCGTTCATTCCAAATGCAAGGACGTGTTTCATCACAATGGGTTACCTTCAGATTCACAGGTAATTAGTTGGTTATTCATGGCCAAGTTTAAAGACTGTTGTGTAAAGCAACAAACTGAACAATTGGTGTTTGTTTTTCTGTGTTAAACAACAAATTGAACAAGTGATTGGGTGTTTTTTTTGTATCTGTGCATCACTAAGGTGTGGGGAGGCCCCCAGTAACAGACAGGGTGAAAAGTCTAGCCAAACTAGCATAGTTTCCTATACATAATCATGATTTTTGTTGGAACCAAGGTTTAAAATTACAGGGGAATTCAGGGATATTTTACCTGCATACCAAACATTGAATGAGATTCTGATAAGGCGAAAACAAATTGTGTTTAACATTGCCTCTAAAATTTAGTAAAAATCTGGTTGGTAGGTAGGTCAGGAATTTATTTTATCTTTACCATTTTAATTGTTTTTATTTTTGAAAAATACTGTTTTGACCAAAAACAAACAAAATGTTGGTCAGAATGCCCTTCTGTGATATTTGGATGAATTATGGACCGATATCACTTGGGAAAAGAAAACAGACGGGCATGAAGGTCATCAAGAGGACAAAGAATTTCTTATCTTTTTGGTTTAAATGTTTTTTTTTTAAATGTTTGGGGTCAGCGGCTTAAATTAGGGTCAGTCAGGGTTATTGAAAACACACAATTTTTATTTTGCCTAACAAGTTGTTGTTATTTTGTAGTGCATATCAATATCATATATCTGATCAAAACAAGCAGTGTTATCCGGTCATGTGCTTATAAATCAAATAATAAGTTAACAATGATTGTTTTTCAATTCCTCTGAATAGCTGGAAAGCACCTGAATTCGATCCAAATCAAATCCGAGCGTTGGTATTTATTGAGAATGGACTGGACAGTAGAAGATTAATATTTGATTCCAAAAGTATCAAGAGGGTGAAGGAGGACGAGGTAAGCATTGATATTGTTTGGGTTTTTTTTGGTTTTTTTTGTTTTTTTTTGTTTTTTTGATTCTGTGAATAAATTTAATGTCTTTTAAACTGAGAATACAAAGAGACTGAGTTTAGATAACTATTTTGATAATTCAAAAGATGACTGTATTCTTAACAAATACCAAATGAATGAGAATAGTATTGTGACTTTGAGTCACTCAGGATGTGATGTCAACTTGTACTCTGTGTGTGTGTGTGTGTGTGTGTGTGTGTGTGTGTGTGTGTGTGTGTGTGTGTGTTTGTGTTGTATACTCCTTACTGTAGTGGTAGCACACAAGATCTATACTAAACCTTTTCCATTGTGCAACAAAGTGATCATTATATTATTTTTAGTTTTGTTGTGAGTCACCACATTGTCAGGGAATAGGGGATTCCGAATCTTGATAGGTCACAAAAATTGCTGTGTACCAGTGGCATTTCAAATTGGCTTAGAGTACCACTGGTCTGTCACCACAGGGGATTGGAGAACAAATTTCAAAGTATCACAAGAATTTGTGTGTTAATCATGTCAAATTGGCTCCTTAGGCAAACTAGTCTATGTGAAAATTGAAGGGTTGTAAGACCCACGTAACTTGTTTGCTATCTTGACCTTTAGGTACTTTTTCACCACTCATTCATTCATTTGTTTGAAGGGTTTATAGTACTCCAGTAGTAAACAGTATAGGTCATTGTAACTAGAGCACACCTTATGTACTTTCTTTTTTCACAGTAACTTCCCTTTTTTTGAGTGCATGATAATTATTACTGCTGTGAAATTCCACTTATAACAAACAATGATAACATCTGTACTGATTTACAATTCTTGTTGTTTGTCATGCCCCCCACCTCCCACCTTGGGAACCAGCTACATTGTATTTATTGCCATATTGACTATACTATTTGGTTTACATTTCACCTGGGGAGTTTTAAATTGATTCTCACTGATACCAACACTGCTGGAAATGTAAATACAATGGTATCAAAACAATATAGTCTAGGTTACCCAGACTTTCGTTTGGGGTGGTCTCATAGGCAGCGCCCCCAGTGGCGAGAGGCTGGGTAACTAAGACTAGTTTTTACACTGAGAGTGAAGTTTTAACCAGCAAAGACATTTCTTAAACATAAAGTACTGATATGTAAGCTGTAACACATAGTGAACACCCTTCATGACTTTTTTACACTAGTGTCTCCAAGAAAACTTGAACAAAGTTTGTTTTGAATATCAGCTGTGAATAGTACACTCAAGACAAAACTTTTATAAACTGAATGTTCTTCATTAGGTCTATCGATAACATGCATAACTGTCTACATTGTATCACATGATATAACAAATGTAGAGGGGGGGGGGGTAGTAGAGAATATTGTATTTACATTCTTTGAAATTCTTTATCAAGTTGTTATTAAGAGAAAATGAGTGCCTAGAGTGAAAGATTTATCACGTTATAATATTTAAAGCTACACTGGCTGTAACTGAATATTTGCTGAAAATTTATAAAATACCAATAGTTAGACACTGTACATGTTAATTAGAGGTCTGTTTTCACCACGAATAGTACAGTAATAGGTTGAAATCATGATCATGTTAGAGGTACTGAATTTAGGGTGTGGACCCAAAAATCTATTGGATTGGATTTATTGTATGTTTATTTGTACATCTGCACAAATGTGTTTACTCACATGTGAGTCAGTACTATTCAAGGTGTACTATATTATGAGCATGTCATTACATCAAACAAAATAGTTTCAAAAATTGTTCCAGTTACAGATGGTGGCACTTTAATCATTATTACAAACATGTTTAGCAAATAGTTAACAAGAAAACTAACAAACAAAAAACGAAAGAAAAAAATGAAACAATTTTCAAAATGTCAAATGTTCAGTCTACAGATTTCCAGGAAATATGGTTTCCATCGTTAGTCTTAAAGATCTTATCTTGAATTTTTTTTTTATATTCAATGTTGTGTTTTCCTCTACAGGGAAAGAAATGTTGTATAAACAGATTACATGCAGCTAAAGCTGGTTGTCAAACTCCACCATCAAAAAGAACTGGGAATCCAGGAGATACACCAAGCAATGCACAGTCACCTGGATATCAAGTAGGTCTTATAATGGAGAATATATTGTTCATGCAGCAAGAGTCAATAGGACAGTACAATATAGTTAGTGTGGAATGATAAATTGGAAACGAATGCAACGTTTCGATCCGTCTACTACGAACCTTCATCACATGATAATTTAATTATTCAGCGTTAATGTTTCTCTCTGAACTGGTGGAATAATATGTCCGTAAATTGATGGTAATTGGCATCCCCGGTCCCTGTTTACGACAGGCCTCCCGTCCTGTTCAGAGACAAACTTAATGCTAAATAATTAAATCATTGCGTGATCAAGGGCCGTAGTAGATGTATTGAAACGTCACCTTCGTTTCCAATTTACCGTTCCTAAGTAACTATATTGTACTATCGTAGGTCTTATAACTTTACAGTCAACTTTTAACCTTTACGTTCTTCTGTTGAACCTAGAGCATTGAAAGTAGTCAGCAGCTGTTCAGACAGTGTTTTTCATAAGCATATTGTGACACAATGTAATACTCATAGTGTGCAAAACACAACTCATTTGTATCAGCAATGTGCTTTTGAAAAACACAGATACAAGCAACTTACACACCAATATATTTGTATGTGATACAAAAATATTAGATAGTGATACTTGGATATTATTCCCAATGTTTTTCTTCGTTCATCCATGGAAAATATGAGTGACCTAAGGGGCCATGTCACTGCAAGTTGTCAGACGAGTAGGATAGATTATAATGACTTTGTTGTTAACTTCATACCTGGGTGATTGAGAATATTCATAAAGAAATGGCAATGTAAAGTCAAGTTTATAATATTCAGTGGGTCTGTTCAGATTATCAGAAATACTTACTGATGTTTGTCATTTGATGTTTTCAGATTACCAGACGGAGTGGTGATGTGACTATGCTAGAAGAAATGGTGTATGGATCTTTACCAATGTCAAGTAAAGGCACAACAGTCAAAGTGCACGTCATCCGACAACCAGCTGAACTTATGCTGAGTAAAGTGTTTCCAGTCGGAACGCAAAGGGAGAGTCAGATGTAAGTAAATTCTACTTTCTTTTATATGTTCTTGATGTCAATAATTTTAGTATAGAAACATAACTTTCTGTCTCCTTGATATCAATAGCATCAGTGTAGTGTTGTTACTAAGGTCTAAGAACCTCCTGGTGATAGTAAAGAGGAAACCGTCGGTAACAGGAAAGGGGGAAATCTGGTTAAACTGGCAAAGTTTCCCAATGATGATGTGAACCCTCAGTAAAATGACTCAACCTCTGTTTCATTTTACCTAAGCATTGTTTCACGATATTATGTTTTCAAGGAATTTAATTTCTTAGAAAGGACTTGATTTGCTTAATTTCGCTTTCATTTTACTACTCAAAAAAAACAAAACAATAAAAAGTAGTCAAAATCCTATCTTTATCTATACTTGACCTTTGAACTCATTATCCTTATATGCATTCAAACGCAAGATTATAATTAATCTGATGTATTCGCAAAAGATGAGGGAAAAAATGCATTTCTGATCTTAACTTTATGTCATCATCTTTATTATGGGCAGATTTAAACAAAAATTATTATGAAAATCAAACTTGGTTGGGTCATTCTGATGTGATCTAGTGGTCTGTGTGTTCTAACTTGTAAATATGTTTTGATTGCAGTGAGCAGGACAACAGTGAACGAGATGATGTTAGTTTGTCTTCAACAGTCAGTGATTTTGCAACTCCACAAACAATTAAAAACAACAAGTCGGAAGACAGTGCTGGTAAGTGTAGTAGTGAGATGATTGCATTCAGCCTGACCCAGCAATTGCCATATCTTGACTTATTAGATGTTTTCAACTTCTTCATAGATCCACTTTTTTGAGTTATTTTAAACTCTTGGTTTATACTAGTATTCTGTAAACATTGGATCCCATATTTAACTCTGGCTTGAAAATTTGTGTAAACAGATACATTGTTTAGCAGGACATGAAAACATGCAGTGTGTGTAGACAGATCTACTGTGTAAGAGTTCACAGATACTACATGACATAACACACATATCTGTCTGAGCCATAGGTAATTATTATAAGTCTAAACTGATTGCTATAGTGTATATGTTACACAATCATGAGATGTCATTGACCCCCAGAGTAGTCAATGCTTTTCCAACAGTTGAAGAGGCCTGGGAAATTTGCATAACAAAACACTGTTGTGGTAATTCCTACGAATACACATAGTAAATTAGTGGTAGGATAGTTTATCCATTTGTGTTGTGGAAAGCAAAGAAATTGTACCACTTGGAGAATAGGTGTGATTTCTATGACCCACCTAGGTGGCACTTTTGTAGCCTTGAAACAGTGAGTTGAAAGGCCATGGACCTTAATGTTTGTTTGTTTGTCTGTTTGTTTGTTTCTGAACAGCCCATAGTTTGCCAATGGAGATGCCATCATCTCCTCTGAAGTACTACAGGAGTAGCGATGATGATGATAGTGGCATTGTCAGATCAGGTAAGACATAAGAATCGTGTCATCAACATATGGCTTTGGAAATATAAATCTTAAATATTTACTTTGGTGAAAACTCGAAAATTCTCAATTAAAATTGAGAATAAACATCAGGAATCAGTGTGAATTAAATTTGTACATAAACAAAGCTACACTGGACAACTTTTTATTTATTTATTTGTGTATTTGCATGTTGAGTGCCATAACATACTTGAGTGTCCATGCCATATCGGCATACTTGAGTGTCCATGCCATAACAACATACTTGAGTGTCCATGCCATAACAACATACTTGAGTGTCCATGCCATAACAACATACTTGAGTGTCCATTCCATAACAGCATACTTGAGTGTCCATTCCATAACAACATACTTGAGTGTCCATGCCATAACAGCATACTTGAGTGTCCATGCCATAACAGCATACTTGAGTGTCCATTCCATAACAGCATACTTGAGTGTCCATGCCATAACAACATACTTGAGTGTCCATGCCATAACAACATACTTTAGTGTCCATGCCATAACAGCATACTTGAGTGTCCATGCCATATCAGCAAACATGTTGACATAACCCTGTTATATTACTTTCTTGATAGCATCAACCAGTAGCTTCGCCACCCCCTACCCCTCACCAGGAACATCAGTATCTAGTAACAATTCTAATAGTGTACATAGAAGATGGCTTCGACATCAGGTGACAGCTATCGATTTCCGCCGACGATCAGTGGATGCGTCTTCTTCCAGTCTATCCGGTGAAGAGGTAAGTCATTCCCAAGAATACCAAAAGGGTTTCTATGTCTAGTATAGCAAGGAATGTATTCTATATGCCTCACAAATAAACATTTTACACTTCTGCGGTTACGCTGTTCTAGAAAATCATTCTCAACTGAAGGGTTACTATGCAATGAGAATAGAATGATTTAACATACTAACGATTACTTGTGTGTTGTTTAAAGAATTTAACAGAAGTTGCCGAGCAAAGCCGGATAACTCTTCTGCCAACTGATACAGGACGATTGCACAATGCCACACAAGCTCAATAAACACTCACAAGTGCGACATCGATATGTTTATATATGATGTAAAACATGGTGACAATTGTTGCAGTCACATCACTACGATCGATGCAATGTAAAAACATGATGGTAAACACATTACCGGAAACTCAGCACTGTATATCACATTACAAGTATTAAATGTTATCAACTTAAGAACATCTCATTAGTAAATACAGAACCTGTTATTGTTGAAGGTGTGGAAGTTTTCAAAATTTGGTTAGAAGTGTGAAAATGAAGTTCAGCAATCACATTGACCCCAGACCTTCCCCCTAAAAGAAGTTCGCTTATTGAGCTTGTGTGACATTCTGCGATCATCCCTAAGTGAAAGTGAATGAAACCAACACATTTTATCTCATTTAATATCCGAGATGTGGTAAACATAGTGAATTTACAATATATCTTTTGCCTTTAACATAACAACAACAACAACAACAACAACAACAACAACAAAATCATAAAATACTTCTTCAAATACATGTATAAGTCTGTTACTCAGCCATCTTCAACACTGACCATTGTATTTTTTCCCCTTACAGTCTTCACTCCGTGGTGGTCATAGAAAACAAAAGATTGGTCTTAGCATTATCATTTCACTGTGCAGTGACAAGGACAACACCAGAAATAAACAGTTCCAGTCGTTTTTCTTCTCTCATTTCCCACTATTTGAACATCATTTCTATAAACTTGGCATCAATATTGAGAAGTCAGTTCAACAGAAGCAACAGTATATCCAGGCGATATTACAGGTATGGTGAAATACCATGTGGAGAAGGGAGGGGTCAGCTATGTATCACAAAAAATTTACACTTCAAAATTCCTTTAAAATTGGAGTGTTATTTATTTCAATCAGATAACCAACTGTATTTTCACTAAAATTATTAAAATACCAATAATTTCATGTTATACATTGAGAGGACAGTTTCCGAATTTCATGTATCTTACATTGCTATTCTTTGTCTATGTTGTCATACAGGCCTTAGATGTATTCCGCAATGGTATCTTTATGTTGTACACTGCACCCAGAATACAGGAACCAGTATGGCTGAACATGATGGTCTATTACAACCAACATGGACAACTTGCCAACAGATTTCTACAACAATTTGTTGTGGCTGTCGATCAGTATGACTCAAAGAACTCAAATTTGTAAGTACAGAAGATTGCTGTACCAATTTTAGTTTTGTACAATTCTGCAACTACCAAGCATTTATATGTTACAAAGAAAATCATGAAATCTGAAGCAAACATCTTGCTCAACAAAAATCTCACTAACACTGCTACATTTTATCATCTGGCTCAACAAAACTCTTACCAACAGTGCTACACTGAATTTTCTGTGTACAAACCTTTAAATGCATTGAGATTTTGGATATATTTCAAATTTCAAAATTCCTGACAAAAATGTGGCATATTGTAAATGAATATCATTGTAAGCCATTGATTTCTTTGAATTGTACAAATATCAAAATCTCCTCATACTACCATTACATTGTTTTTAAATAAATAGATAGCACTCTAAGTCAATTTTTTGTCTTTTTTTTCAGTTTTGTGAGTCGTCTGTTGACTGCAGTTTTAACTTATCATTTGGCCTGGGTACCTACCGTTACACCAAGTGGTGCACCACCTAGTCAAGTATACTCATCCAAGCATTCGTCCAATACTGTAAGTATAGTCTTATTTACAGTACAATATTCAGCAAACAAATAGTGACTTGATAACTTAAAAAATGGACTTGAAATTTCTGTGTAAACAGTGGACCATAATTGTAGTTACTTGTAGAGACAATTATATGAATTTTGCTATCATAATGATAGTTTCACCAGTGCGTCTGATCTGAAATGATAATCCTGGTAAATTCCAAGAATTGCATGAGGTAACTCATCAGCTACAACCCCAAAGGGTGACAACAATTGTACCTACAATGTACTTCGCTAGAGTGATTGATATTTCATACAGTTTTGACTGATTTCAACAATTTTGAAAATATGCAAATTATAGGCAAATTATGCTAACTAGCCATCTTGTTTGTTTTCTTGTTCATCTTGGAAAAAGTTGAAATCATGTCAAATAGGGGAGAATTCATAAAAAAAAGGTCTTTGTTAGTGAATTTCTTCACCCCTTACATCATTACAATTTACCAGATATTTCTGAAAAATCTGCAATTTCCCATTTGTCTGTTATAGTTCATGAGCCAAACTATTTTATAAGCTCAATTTGAGGAAATGAAACTTTTAGCTCTTTCAATATTTAACTATTTCGTGTCTATTTTTATTGACAGTTGAATTTACTGGCAAAGTCACATCCATACAACCCACTATGGGCCCAGCTTGGGTGAGTAATCTTACAATAAATTTGATGAAAACAAAAACTGAACTTTAAAAAAAATAATCTTTCTGCCCACATCATCAGAATGTGTGGTGAATGCTTGCTGTGCTGTCTTAGGCCATTGTGTACCTCTGTTTTACAAATGACATTTATCCATGGTGTGCAGGGAATACAACAAAGTTTTACTAGTCGGGACACTTCTAGGAAAAGAAAGATAATATATATGTCACAACATGATTAATAGTAACTCCATCAAGTCAGTTGGGAGTGGTTAGTATGGCAGCATGGGTACACACACACACACATACACACACACACACATACACACAAATACATGTGCACAGCAGACAGACATGTACAACCCATAACACCAAACAAAGTAAAGTGTTTTCTGTATATACCACAATTGTTTATAGCGTCCATATCAAGTGTAAAAGTATACTGTTTCATTTGCTAATTGACCACATTAGAAAGGCCACATGCTAGGCTTGTAAGTAAACCAATTGAAACAGGCCGAGTATACTTTTACACTTGATATGAATGCTACAAGCAAGTGTAGCCTATAGAGAAAGTGCTTTACGTCAGTGTTGCTTGTTGTAGTATGAATGCTGTAAACGAGTGTAGCACATAGAGAAAGAGCTTTACTTCAGTGTTACTCGTTGTGTATATACACACATACACTTACCCCACCATAATACCCACTCTTTTATCAGTGTCTAAACCTACCCTTACAACCACTCACAGATGTAAATATGCAAAATATTATTCTGTTTCTCCATGTAGAGATTTGTATGGTGCACTCAGTTATCCAATGAGAACTGTCAAAACAGTGGTAGTTGGGAAGAAGTCAGAAGTCGTCTGCAGGTTGCTATATATCTTAAGTTATTTCATTCGATGCAGTGAAGTCCATGAAAACATTGAGAAACGAAAGGTGATCCGAGAAGATGATATGCTTGGAAGGGAAACACCAATACTTGAAGACTCTCTTGACTTTGAGGGTTCTGAGTTTGTACTTGTCTCTTGTGATACGGAACAGTCTAAACAAGAAAATTCATCACATCGCAACAAATCCCAGAGCAGCAAAGAATCAACTAATAACCCACACAGTACTAATAGTGAAGACATCGGTAATCAGGGAGAGAGACTAAGTAGCCATGGGAACAGTTGTTGCCAAGGGGATGAGGATGTCAATAGCAACAGTGTGTTATTACAAGACAATCAGATGTCAGTGGAGAAACTTGAAAATGAAAGACGTGAACTTGACTCACCTCAGGAAAGAACTGTTGGAGTTGAAACCAATAATTTGTCCGATCAAAATTTAACTGATCCAGTGGTAGACTTGGACATGGGAAATGTAATGTGCAAGGAACAAAAAGTGGATGAAATAATGTCCAATTCAGACTTAGTTGATACTTCTGCTGTTACATGTGACACATCTCAGGAAGAACAGGAAGGAAGTCCTGTCAATTATAATTTAGCCCAAAGTGACTGCAAGACAACGTGTCATTTCAAAGAGGCTCATGTTAGCTGCACCGAACATAAAACAGAACAGTTGATATGTGTTGGAAGAGCTGCGGTTGATACACAACAAAGTACAATTTCTGAAAACGTTGTCAAATACGATAAACTCGGTAGTGAAGAACTCAGTGATAGGACTCATTGTAGCAACGAAGACTTAGGCACTGATTCAGATATTTCTAATCTGAAGGCCACTATTTGCAATAATGTTACAGATGTTCGAGTCCCTGTCGCGTCAAGGGCATATATGAGACTCGGTTCAACTGAAGGAAGCTGCAGTCTCTTTGATGAGTACTTCAGTGAGGAGTTTCAAGAAGAAAATCTGGAAGGAATATCGGAGAAAGAGGATAAGGAAATTTATCAAGTTCAGGAAAAAAGGAGAGGGTGTGACTTGGAAGAGAGTGATGCTTGGTATCCAAACACAGACAGAACTGTCTTGCAGTCAAATTGCGAAAATGAAAACAAAGAAAATATAACTGAGAGAGATGCATTGAATGAGATTGATCTAACAGAAAGGACAGAGTTAAAAGACGGCAAACATGAACAAATGCGAAGAGAAAGTACAGAGGAGGCAAAAACTCTTACCCTGTGTTTGTGTAATAAGTCAGACAAGTGTACTTGTAGTACTCACTCGGACAGTGAACCTGCAACTCCCACTGCCGATATCCCATGCCATGAACCAGGAACTCCTACTGAGTTTACTCATGGCAAAGAGAATGCTCCAAATCTGCAGAATGTGTTGGAAACACCCACTACTCATCATATCATTGCCAGACCCAGAACTTTGGATTTTAATACCCAGAGACACCCAGTGTTACGTATGACATCCAATACCTCCACAACTAGTAGTGTGGACTTTGATCCGTTTGGAAACCCAGAAGAATTACCATTACCAGGGTAAGAAACCATACAACATATTGACCTCCTGTTATCAGATACCACGCTTGGCGTTGTTTGTTTGAATTAAACTTTCCAAAGAGTGTGTAATTGTTTATACACAGGGAGTCTTATCAATTGAGCTTATCTTGAGAATCACAGTTGTGTCTATTCCTTTCACACTGGTCATGTGAATTTCATTGTATCTGCTGTCCTGACAACCGGGTATTCTATTCAGTTTGATCTCTGTGAGTGGTATTGCCATACCCAGACTGTAATAGAAAATGTAAATGTAAATAAGTGAAGAACCCTCACATTTTTAATACTGACTAATCTTATATTATACTGCTTGTGTCTTGAAATATGATTTATTTTTCTGCTTTTGTAGGACTGAAACCATGATGCCATCAGTGGAAAATCAGGCGAGATTTGAATGTAATTTTGGACGCTCTCTACTTGGTGGATATTCATCCAAATACCTGCCTGACTTTGCTTTGCATGGCACACGTACCATTGACAGGAATGAGGTGTTGGAAGAATTAAAACTATCAGTACAAGTAAGTATTCTTATGATTTCTACAATGGATTAACCTAAGTCAAGATGGATGGATGTATCGTTTAACGAATAATGGAGTGGAGTCATGATGGGTGAATCGTTAGAGTGGCTGGCTTGGAATCTGCAGGTTGCAGGTTCGAGTCCCATCGCTGCCATTTGTTTCTGAGTGGCTAAAGTCCTTGGGCAAGATTTCAACCATGACTGTGCCTCACTCTACCCAGCTGTATAATTGGGGACCTGGTACGATAGAGGTTGCAATGTGAATGCTTTAATCCTGTGTGCTTGTAAAGCCTGCAATGGATTGTATGCTCCCAGGGGAGTTTAAGTATGAATTGCTGTTGTGCCACTATAGATCCATTCCAGGGGTAATAATTGTAAAGTGCTTTGAGCACAAAGTGGGAAAGCGCTGTATAAAAACCAACATTATTATTATTGAATGATGGTCAACATCTGGACATAGGTACGAGAAATGAAGATTTGACAGCGTCATCATATGTCATCCACACAAACAAACAAACAAACAAACAAACAAACAAAAATGGGTATACATGTATAGGGAACATGTATACAGGAGATTAGCCCGATTGTTTTATGCAACTGTTAGTAGAAAATAGTTGTATGGTTTCCATGACAACCTGTTCCGCCTCTTTCATTACAGAATTCAGTACTAGATGAACCAATAGCAGAAGCTGTATGTATTGTAGCGGACACAGATACATGGAAAGTAGAACTACTGTCCAGTCAGATGTCTAAACCTGTGACTCCGGAGAAATCCAAGGACTCGGAGATCAGCTCTTCAACAATAGTACATGATATCTTGAAGTCAGTCAGTAATCTATGGGATCTGAAAATGTCATCAGAATTTGTAAGTAACAAATATCTATCATAATCAGTGTTCTCCCTGAAGAAAATTAATAAGTTGTTTCAACCGTGGGGGTGGGGGTGGGGGTGGGGGGGGGGGGGCAGGTATTCGTTATATATGCCTAGATATTGAAGAGTGCCTCATGAGCAAATAAAGACGCATGGTCTCCTCAAATCAAAATTGAAGAATAAAGTCAAAAGTAAAAAGTTTTTTGCATGTTTTAAACTTTTTATTCATCATTTGTCCTCGTTTTCCTGTTCGCTTTTAGTATCCTAATGATAGTGCCTGTGTGAAGGTGGAACATTGAAATAAAGATCTTACCAGTAGAAGTCTTGTCTTGTCTACTTACAAACCCCTAAAATGTATTTTGAACCCATTGTACATTTTCACATAAATTACCATTCGTCTGAAAACAGTATTGTGGTATATAATCAAACTTTGCTCTGTATTTCTCCACAGTGTGTAATGCATTTAGAAGACAAACTACAGGAAATCTACTTCAAGAGTAAGGCGTTAGCGGAATATCTACGAGTGAATCGCAATGCTAGTGCCAAAGAGTTGTTATCTATTCTGGACGTCAATCCAAATGATCTGAAGTTGTTGTTGGGTGTGACAAGTGTGCATTCTCCGTGGGCTAACAACAGCCTAGTCAACATGCCTTGATTGAACACTGTACACGTCTATGACAAGACAGGGTGTGTAGCGTACTACTTCAAGATACAATATTCAATTTGTACCTCGCAGGGATTAATATATCCAATGACTTTAATTTTTGCGCATTTAAAACTACTGTTGTACATTCCAAAGACATGAAATCAGAATTTAATGTAAATGTTTTGCACTTTCAAAACAGAAATGACATTCAAGTTGAAAGCAAGGCTCATCTCCACTACATCTGTGCAATATACTTTTTGCAGTACATCTGTGACTGTCCCTGTACAAGGTCACAAGCCTCACTTTGGTAGTCTTGCACACAACTTGATGGCATTTCCAGCATGATTGCAGGAAATGACCTTTGATCTGAAAATAAGGCGTTTAGCCAATCAAATGTGCAGTGAATCTACATTTTGCAGTCCAATTTTGAAAGGTCAGCCTCGCTTTCAAGCCTCAAGTTTGGCCTGATACAATTTCTGATATTGTTATGCAAGGGTGTATATAGAAATGAATTCACTACAGGCCAAACCATCTGATGTTTATACCAAAATTTATGATTGCTTTTATAAAGACTTCAAATCGCAGCAAGTGAATCATGTTTAAATTTCAAATGGATAATCAAAAAGTGAAGTTTACTGATATTAAGAAGTAATTGCACAAATCAAACATATAATATGTACTTTGACAAAAGTCAACATTTGAACGTCTCATACATACCTTCAATTTTCAGATAATGGAAAAAATTTAATTTCTACCTGTGAACTTAACTCAGTGTCAGGTTTCAGATAAGTGTTAGTGCAAGACCTAGTACTGATAACTTGGAGAATTTTAAACATATGGATATTTGTTCAAAGCGGTGTTTTTACTAAAGTTAGGGAACCCTAGTCAAACAGAAAGGGGGAATATGGTAAAACTGGGATAATTTCCATTGTACCATAATTTGTTTGGGAACCTCGGTAAAATGACAGGGTAACTCATGTAGAGTTTACCTTCTTACTGCCCTTAACTAAAGCACTGCAAAGATTATCAACTGAATACAACGTCTGACAAATTGTCCCTTCAGACTGATTTGGGTTTTTCCTGCATCCAGGATATGAAAAATGTTGTTAGAGTAACGTAATAGTCATACAAGTATAAAAGTTCATGTACCCTGGGTTCATATTTACAAGTGAACATTTCTAATCACAGTCAAACAATTTCTAGGAAGTGGATCCCAAATTTTTGCCAACGTCTTGTCAGCATCAGTAGGGATGTACTACAATGGACCATTGTCAGCATCAGTAGGGATGTACTACAATGGACCATTACCAGCTGTTTCTCTTCCAAGACATGTGACAATAGCCCATTGTATTTCACTTGAGACGGGATGGATTTGCTTCAAAGAAATTATAATTCAATATCACTCACTTTGTGAATGACATACATGTAATCAAGTTTTTTGAAAAGTGGTGTACAATGTCTGTTTTTGTAAAAGTATTGTCACGTTAAAACACAACGTTTAATGATGATGATGACAATAATATTATATTAATGCAATGATTAGATAGATCTATGGATGAATGTGATAATAGTAATTAAGTTATTTTTGGTGCTAATATAATTGCAATGTGAATGTGTTCAATATCTTGCCAGTTATCAAGTAATGTGGTATAAATTTAAGTGCTGGATGTTATACAATTTGAGTTATGATATAATACAAGACAGTTAGTTGCGAAGGATTCAATATTTACAAATATAACGATGAAAAGTTCTGTTCAAATTTGATTTTAGCACAAGTCAGCTGTTAGATTTTCATTACTTTGATTACTTTATATTTACACGTGGCAGAACAATTCAGAGAGATGACAAAACATAGTCATGACTTTTTTTTGGTGTCTACAATCATAACAATCACTGGAACTGTTCCCAATATTGATACATTGCCACATGACAGAAAGATCAGGGAAGTTATCAACATCAGAGATGGGTGCATTGAACTACCTAATATCTACAAATCGGTTGATCATACCGCCATCTAGTGTTCACCTGTAACTATGTAAAATTTATCATTCTGATGAGGATCATCGACCAGGACAGATCAACAGGTCAATGCTATTTATAAGTCTATGCCATGAGTAAACAGTTTAGTAATAGTTATCTGTTGTTACTTGTAGGGAATGTGAATTTATACAAGATGTATGTGTCTTCAGTTTATCATTTACTTAGAAAAAGGAGAGGGGAACGCGTATATTTTCAGAGCTGTTCCTAGTTTTGCAGTACTGTATACTTAAGTAACTAAACACAAAGTATTTAAGTATTGACATTTCAATGCACAATTATTTTGACTTTTGTGAGATTATGATTTTTGTATCGCAGTGCAATGTATTGTTATTTTTCAAAATCTAATAGTTCAATATGTTCTAGCTGGTAAGACATGTCATGTCTATCTCAATTCATAAACCATTCATTGTATCAGGTTAAACCACTGCAAAACATAATCAAATTGTAATTTTCCTATGCATTTGCAGCTGTTTTATTAATTGTGTAAATATGTATATTGTAAATACAAAAAATAATAATAATAATCACAGAAATAAAAAACTTAACTAAAAGATATCTTGGGTGTTGTTTGTGTGGAAGGTTTAGAGAACAATGTGAATAACATTTTGACATTTTGTATTTGTATTTGTATACTTGTGACCTATTCAAATAGTAAGATTTCATTCAAACCAGATTGTTACACACACACACTGACTCACACACACACACACACACACACACACACATACATACATACAGACAGACAGACAGACACTCGGACATATGTACATACACACACACGCATGCGTGCACACACACACTGGTCACTGACACACACACATACATACAGACAGAGACACTCGGACATACATACATACATACATACATACATACATGCAAAAATCAAAATGACATACTGAGTAAGTATATTTCAATAACTTGTAACAGAGAAAAAAGGAATATAACTACATTTGTTTTAAAGAAAGTTCAGAGATATTAAGAAGACAAATACAATTCCTATCTAATGTTAGCTACAAGAAAATTATGCACACTGTCTATAACTAATATTACAGATGTGAACTACATATAAAAATCATTTCATACCGAGTATGGTACGCCGTGATGCGGCACCCCCCCACCCCACCCCCACCCCCACCCCCGGGTGCCCATGGCCTAAGTAAATAATATTATAGAAGGTTTTGATGCAGAAATAACAAAGAAAGTGACATTTTTCAACTGTTACATAATAAGTCGTTTTCACTGTGAAAAGCAAAATAGGATGGTTCCCGAAAAGCAAAAAGGAGCAAATCACGGAATTGTCGGTAACGTTCGGCCCATATTTGAACAAAAGAAACTTTTGCAAACTATTAAAGCTGATTACCGAGCTTGTAATGCCCCTATTAACATTTCGACACCATACACGTTCATGTTTTGCTTCTCTCTTGCCTGTGGTGTTATCTGATTGCAGAAACATAAAATTTAGGAGGGATTTTTGATGAATTAAGATAAATATATATCTGCGATGGGAAACTATTCAATGAAAGTGTCTAGAGTGAGTGATGTGTTAGGACACACAATTTAAAACAGCTTGAACGAGCTACCGATCTGAAATATTGACTCAGGATGATGGTACGCCTCGATGCGGCGCCCTCACACACCACTCACTTTCGACCCGTTTTAAAAAATCCTCAAAAAGTTTATTCATGAGGCTACGAAACTCAAAATTACGGTTATCAGATAGCATCACAGACAAGATAGAAACATAACAAGAATTGCTATTAGGCCTAGGTGTTATTAGGGGGACTACAAGCTCGGTAATCGTCTCTGGAAGTTTGCAAGGTTTTCTTTTGTGCAAACAAGGGCCGAAGGTTACCGAGAATTCCGTGATTTGCTCTTCGGGAATCATCGGCGTTGCATGCTGTGACAAAGCAAAGACCGATGGTTCCCGAAGAGCAAAAAGGAGCAAATCACGGAATTGTCGGTAACGTTCGGCCCATATTTGAACAAAAGAAACTTTTGCAAACTGCTAAAGCTGATTACCGAGCTTGTAATGCCCCTATTAACATTTCGACACCATACACGTTCATGTTTTGCTTCTCTCTTGCCTGTGGTGTTATCTGATACCCGAAATTTTGTGTTTCATCGCCTCATGAATAATTTTTTGGGAAATTTTTAAAGCCTCCTCAGGATTAGAGATGATGTGTGACAGTGAGGGCGCCTGATCCTAGGTACTGAGTCAATATTTCAGATCGGCAGCTGATTGGGACTGTTTGTCGGGTAAAAACGATCGACTTATTACGTAAGAGATGAAAAAATGTCAGTTTCTTTTGTATTGTCAACAGCAACAGGTGTCCATGGCCCAAGTAAATCGTATTTTCAAAGTTTTTATTGCAGAAACATAAAATTTAGGAGGGATTTTTGATAAGTTAAGATAAATATATATCTGCGATGGGAAACTATTCAATGAATGTGTCTAGAGTGAGTGATGTGTTAGGACACACAATTTAAAACAGCTTGAACGAGCTACCGATCTGAAATATTGACTCAGGATGATGGTACGCCTCGATGCGGCGCCCTCACACACCACTCACTTTCGACCCATTTTAAAAAATCCTCAAAAAGTTTATTCATGAGGCTACGAAACTCAAAATTACGGGTATCAGATAGCATCACAGACAAGATAGAAACATAACAAGAATTGCTATTAGGCCTAGGTGTTATTAGGGGGACTACAAGCTCGGTAATCGTCTCTGGAAGTTTGCAAGGTTTTCTTTTGTGCAAACAAGGGCCGAAGGTTACCGAGAATTCCGTGATTTGCTCTTCGGGAATCATCGGCGTTGCATGCTGTGACAAAGCAAAGACCGATGGTTCCCGAAGAGCAAAAAGGAGCAAATCACGGAATTGTCGGTAACGTTCGGCCCATATTTGAACAAAAGAAACTTTTGCAAACTGCTAAAGCTGATTACCGAGCTTGTAATGCCCCTATTAACATTTCGACACCATACACGTTCATGTTTTGCTTCTCTCTTGCCTGTGGTGTTATCTGATACCCGAAATTTTGTGTTTAATCGCCTCATGAATAATTTTTTGGGAAATTTTTAAAGCCTCCTCAGGATTAGAGATGATGTGTGACAGTGAGGGCGCCTGATCCTAGGTACTGAGTCAATATTTCAGATCGGCAGCTGATTGGGACTGTTTGTCGGGTAAAAACGATCGACTTATTACGTAAGAGATGAAAAAATGTCAGTTTCTTTTGTATTGTCAACAGCAACAGGTGTCCATGGCCCAAGTAAATCGTATTTTCAAAGTTTTTATTGCAGAAACATAAAATTTAGGAGGGATTTTTGATAAGTTAAGATAAATATATATCTGCGATGGGAAACTATTCAATGAATGTGTCTAGAGTGAGTGATGTGTTAGGACACACAATTTAAAACAGCTTGAACGAGCTACCGATCTGAAATGTTGACTCAGGATGATGGTACGCCTCGATGCGGCGCCCTCACACACCACTCACTTTCGACCCGTTTTAAAAAATCCTCAAAAAGTTTATTCATGAGGCTACGAAACTCAAAATTACGGGTATCAGATAGCATCACAGACAAGATAGAAACATAACAAGAATTGCTATTAGGCCTAGGTGTTATTAGGGGGACTACAAGCTCGGTAATCGTCTCTGGAAGTTTGCAAGGTTTTCTTTTGTGCAAACAAGGGCCGAAGGTTACCGAGGATTCCGTGATTTGCTCTTCGGGAATCATCGGCGTTGCATGCTGTGACAAAGCAAAGACCGATGGTTCCCGAAGAGCAAAAAGGAGCAAATCACGGAATTGTCGGTAACGTTCGGCCCATATTTGAACAAAAGAAACTTTTGCAAACTGCTAAAGCTGATTACCGAGCTTGTAATGCCCCTATTAACATTTCGACACCATACACGTTCATGTTTTGCTTCTCTCTTGCCTGTGGTGTTATCTGATACCCGAAATTTTGTGTTTAATCGCCTCATGAATAATTTTTTGGGAAATTTTTAAAGCCTCCTCAGGATTAGAGATGATGTGTGACAGTGAGGGCGCCTGATCCTAGGTACTGAGTCAATATTTCAGATCGGCAGCTGATTGGGACTGTTTGTCGGGTAAAAACGATCGACTTATTACGCAAGAGATGAAAAAATGTCAGTTTCTTTTGTATTGTCAACAGCAACAGGTGTCCATGGCCCAAGTAAATCGTATTTTCAAAGTTTTTATTGCAGAAACATAAAATTTAGGAGGGATTTTTGATAAGTTAAGATAAATATATATCTGCGATGGGAAACTATTCAATGAATGTGTCTAGAGTGAGTGATGTGTTAGGACACACAATTTAAAACAGCTTGAACGAGCTACCGATCTGAAATATTGACTCAGGATGATGGTACGCCTCGATGCGGCGCCCTCACACACCACTCACTTTCGACCCGTTTTAAAAAATCCTCAAAAAGTTTATTCATGAGGCTACGAAACTCAAAATTACGGGTATCAGATAGCATCACAGACAAGATAGAAACATAACAAGAATTGCTATTAGGCCTAGGTGTTATTAGGGGGACTACAAGCTCGGTAATCGTCTCTGGAAGTTTGCAAGGTTTTCTTTTGTGCAAACAAGGGCCGAAGGTTACCGAGAATTCCGTGATTTGCTCTTCGGGAATCATCGGCGTTGCATGCTGTGACAAAGCAAAGACCGATGGTTCCCGAAGAGCAAAAAGGAGCAAATCACGGAATTGTCGGTAACGTTCGGCCCATATTTGAACAAAAGAAACTTTTGCAAACTGCTAAAGCTGATTACCGAGCTTGTAATGCCCCTATTAACATTTCGACACCATACACGTTCATGTTTTGCTTCTCTCTTGCCTGTGGTGTTATCTGATACCCGAAATTTTGTGTTTCATCGCCTCATGAATAATTTTTTGGGAAATTTTTAAAGCCTCCTCAGGATTAGAGATGATGTGTGACAGTGAGGGCGCCTGATCCTAGGTACTGAGTCAATATTTCAGATCGGCAGCTGATTGGGACTGTTTGTCGGGTAAAAACGATCGACTTATTACGTAAGAGATGAAAAAATGTCAGTTTCTTTTGTATTGTCAACAGCAACAGGTGTCCATGGCCCAAGTAAATCGTATTTTCAAAGTTTTTATTGCAGAAACATAAAATTTAGGAGGGATTTTTGATAAGTTAAGATAAATATATATCTGCGATGGGAAACTATTCAATGAATGTGTCTAGAGTGAGTGATGTGTTAGGACACACAATTTAAAACAGCTTGAACGAGCTACCGATCTGAAATATTGACTCAGGATGATGGTACGCCTCGATGCGGCGCCCTCACACACCACTCACTTTCGACCCATTTTAAAAAATCCTCAAAAAGTTTATTCATGAGGCTACGAAACTCAAAATTACGGGTATCAGATAGCATCACAGACAAGATAGAAACATAACAAGAATTGCTATTAGGCCTAGGTGTTATTAGGGGGACTACAAGCTCGGTAATCGTCTCTGGAAGTTTGCAAGGTTTTCTTTTGTGCAAACAAGGGCCGAAGGTTACCGAGAATTCCGTGATTTGCTCTTCGGGAATCATCGGCGTTGCATGCTGTGACAAAGCAAAGACCGATGGTTCCCGAAGAGCAAAAAGGAGCAAATCACGGAATTGTCGGTAACGTTCGGCCCATATTTGAACAAAAGAAACTTTTGCAAACTGCTAAAGCTGATTACCGAGCTTGTAATGCCCCTATTAACATTTCGACACCATACACGTTCATGTTTTGCTTCTCTCTTGCCTGTGGTGTTATCTGATACCCGAAATTTTGTGTTTAATCGCCTCATGAATAATTTTTTGGGAAATTTTTAAAGCCTCCTCAGGATTAGAGATGATGTGTGACAGTGAGGGCGCCTGATCCTAGGTACTGAGTCAATATTTCAGATCGGCAGCTGATTGGGACTGTTTGTCGGGTAAAAACGATCGACTTATTACGTAAGAGATGAAAAAATGTCAGTTTCTTTTGTATTGTCAACAGCAACAGGTGTCCATGGCCCAAGTAAATCGTATTTTCAAAGTTTTTATTGCAGAAACATAAAATTTAGGAGGGATTTTTGATAAGTTAAGATAAATATATATCTGCGATGGGAAACTATTCAATGAATGTGTCTAGAGTGAGTGATGTGTTAGGACACACAATTTAAAACAGCTTGAACGAGCTACCGATCTGAAATGTTGACTCAGGATGATGGTACGCCTCGATGCGGCGCCCTCACACACCACTCACTTTCGACCCGTTTTAAAAAATCCTCAAAAAGTTTATTCATGAGGCTACGAAACTCAAAATTACGGGTATCAGATAGCATCACAGACAAGATAGAAACATAACAAGAATTGCTATTAGGCCTAGGTGTTATTAGGGGGACTACAAGCTCGGTAATCGTCTCTGGAAGTTTGCAAGGTTTTCTTTTGTGCAAACAAGGGCCGAAGGTTACCGAGGATTCCGTGATTTGCTCTTCGGGAATCATCGGCGTTGCATGCTGTGACAAAGCAAAGACCGATGGTTCCCGAAGAGCAAAAAGGAGCAAATCACGGAATTGTCGGTAACGTTCGGCCCATATTTGAACAAAAGAAACTTTTGCAAACTGCTAAAGCTGATTACCGAGCTTGTAATGCCCCTATTAACATTTCGACACCATACACGTTCATGTTTTGCTTCTCTCTTGCCTGTGGTGTTATCTGATACCCGAAATTTTGTGTTTAATCGCCTCATGAATAATTTTTTGGGAAATTTTTAAAGCCTCCTCAGGATTAGAGATGATGTGTGACAGTGAGGGCGCCTGATCCTAGGTACTGAGTCAATATTTCAGATCGGCAGCTGATTGGGACTGTTTGTCGGGTAAAAACGATCGACTTATTACGCAAGAGATGAAAAAATGTCAGTTTCTTTTGTATTGTCAACAGCAACAGGTGTCCATGGCCCAAGTAAATCGTATTTTCAAAGTTTTTATTGCAGAAACATAAAATTTAGGAGGGATTTTTGATAAGTTAAGATAAATATATATCTGCGATGGGAAACTATTCAATGAATGTGTCTAGAGTGAGTGATGTGTTAGGACACACAATTTAAAACAGCTTGAACGAGCTACCGATCTGAAATATTGACTCAGGATGATGGTACGCCTCGATGCGGCGCCCTCACACACCACTCACTTTCGACCCGTTTTAAAAAATCCTCAAAAAGTTTATTCATGAGGCTACGAAACTCAAAATTACGGGTATCAGATAGCATCACAGACAAGATAGAAACATAACAAGAATTGCTATTAGGCCTAGGTGTTATTAGGGGGACTACAAGCTCGGTAATCGTCTCTGGAAGTTTGCAAGGTTTTCTTTTGTGCAAACAAGGGCCGAAGGTTACCGAGAATTCCGTGATTTGCTCTTCGGGAATCATCGGCGTTGCATGCTGTGACAAAGCAAAGACCGATGGTTCCCGAAGAGCAAAAAGGAGCAAATCACGGAATTGTCGGTAACGTTCGGCCCATATTTGAACAAAAGAAACTTTTGCAAACTGCTAAAGCTGATTACCGAGCTTGTAATGCCCCTATTAACATTTCGACACCATACACGTTCATGTTTTGCTTCTCTCTTGCCTGTGGTGTTATCTGATACCCGAAATTTTGTGTTTCATCGCCTCATGAATAATTTTTTGGGAAATTTTTAAAGCCTCCTCAGGATTAGAGATGATGTGTGACAGTGAGGGCGCCTGATCCTAGGTACTGAGTCAATATTTCAGATCGGCAGCTGATTGGGACTGTTTGTCGGGTAAAAACGATCGACTTATTACGTAAGAGATGAAAAAATGTCAGTTTCTTTTGTATTGTCAACAGCAACAGGTGTCCATGGCCCAAGTAAATCGTATTTTCAAAGTTTTTATTGCAGAAACATAAAATTTAGGAGGGATTTTTGATAAGTTAAGATAAATATATATCTGCGATGGGAAACTATTCAATGAATGTGTCTAGAGTGAGTGATGTGTTAGGACACACAATTTAAAACAGCTTGAACGAGCTACCGATCTGAAATATTGACTCAGGATGATGGTACGCCTCGATGCGGCGCCCTCACACACCACTCACTTTCGACCCATTTTAAAAAATCCTCAAAAAGTTTATTCATGAGGCTACGAAACTCAAAATTACGGGTATCAGATAGCATCACAGACAAGATAGAAACATAACAAGAATTGCTATTAGGCCTAGGTGTTATTAGGGGGACTACAAGCTCGGTAATCGTCTCTGGAAGTTTGCAAGGTTTTCTTTTGTGCAAACAAGGGCCGAAGGTTACCGAGAATTCCGTGATTTGCTCTTCGGGAATCATCGGCGTTGCATGCTGTGACAAAGCAAAGACCGATGGTTCCCGAAGAGCAAAAAGGAGCAAATCACGGAATTGTCGGTAACGTTCGGCCCATATTTGAACAAAAGAAACTTTTGCAAACTGCTAAAGCTGATTACCGAGCTTGTAATGCCCCTATTAACATTTCGACACCATACACGTTCATGTTTTGCTTCTCTCTTGCCTGTGGTGTTATCTGATACCCGAAATTTTGTGTTTAATCGCCTCATGAATAATTTTTTGGGAAATTTTTAAAGCCTCCTCAGGATTAGAGATGATGTGTGACAGTGAGGGCGCCTGATCCTAGGTACTGAGTCAATATTTCAGATCGGCAGCTGATTGGGACTGTTTGTCGGGTAAAAACGATCGACTTATTACGTAAGAGATGAAAAAATGTCAGTTTCTTTTGTATTGTCAACAGCAACAGGTGTCCATGGCCCAAGTAAATCGTATTTTCAAAGTTTTTATTGCAGAAACATAAAATTTAGGAGGGATTTTTGATAAGTTAAGATAAATATATATCTGCGATGGGAAACTATTCAATGAATGTGTCTAGAGTGAGTGATGTGTTAGGACACACAATTTAAAACAGCTTGAACGAGCTACCGATCTGAAATGTTGACTCAGGATGATGGTACGCCTCGATGCGGCGCCCTCACACACCACTCACTTTCGACCCGTTTTAAAAAATCCTCAAAAAGTTTATTCATGAGGCTACGAAACTCAAAATTACGGGTATCAGATAGCATCACAGACAAGATAGAAACATAACAAGAATTGCTATTAGGCCTAGGTGTTATTAGGGGGACTACAAGCTCGGTAATCGTCTCTGGAAGTTTGCAAGGTTTTCTTTTGTGCAAACAAGGGCCGAAGGTTACCGAGGATTCCGTGATTTGCTCTTCGGGAATCATCGGCGTTGCATGCTGTGACAAAGCAAAGACCGATGGTTCCCGAAGAGCAAAAAGGAGCAAATCACGGAATTGTCGGTAACGTTCGGCCCATATTTGAACAAAAGAAACTTTTGCAAACTGCTAAAGCTGATTACCGAGCTTGTAATGCCCCTATTAACATTTCGACACCATACACGTTCATGTTTTGCTTCTCTCTTGCCTGTGGTGTTATCTGATACCCGAAATTTTGTGTTTCATCGCCTCATGAATAATTTTTTGGGAAATTTTTAAAGCCTCCTCAGGATTAGAGATGATGTGTGACAGTGAGGGCGCCTGATCCTAGGTACTGAGTCAATATTTCAGATCGGCAGCTGATTGGGACTGTTTGTCGGGTAAAAACGATCGACTTATTACGCAAGAGATGAAAAAATGTCAGTTTCTTTTGTATTGTCAACAGCAACAGGTGTCCATGGCCCAAGTAAATCGTATTTTCAAAGTTTTTATTGCAGAAACATAAAATTTAGGAGGGATTTTTGATAAGTTAAGATAAATATATATCTGCGATGGGAAACTATTCAATGAATGTGTCTAGAGTGAGTGATGTGTTAGGACACACAATTTAAAACAGCTTGAACGAGCTACCGATCTGAAATATTGACTCAGGATGATGGTACGCCTCGATGCGGCGCCCTCACACACCACTCACTTTCGACCCGTTTTAAAAAATCCTCAAAAAGTTTATTCATGAGGCTACGAAACTCAAAATTACGGGTATCAGATAGCATCACAGACAAGATAGAAACATAACAAGAATTGCTATTAGGCCTAGGTGTTATTAGGGGGACTACAAGCTCGGTAATCGTCTCTGGAAGTTTGCAAGGTTTTCTTTTGTGCAAACAAGGGCCGAAGGTTACCGAGAATTCCGTGATTTGCTCTTCGGGAATCATCGGCGTTGCATGCTGTGACAAAGCAAAGACCGATGGTTCCCGAAGAGCAAAAAGGAGCAAATCACGGAATTGTCGGTAACGTTCGGCCCATATTTGAACAAAAGAAACTTTTGCAAACTGCTAAAGCTGATTACCGAGCTTGTAATGCCCCTATTAACATTTCGACACCATACACGTTCATGTTTTGCTTCTCTCTTGCCTGTGGTGTTATCTGATACCCGAAATTTTGTGTTTCATCGCCTCATGAATAATTTTTTGGGAAATTTTTAAAGCCTCCTCAGGATTAGAGATGATGTGTGACAGTGAGGGCGCCTGATCCTAGGTACTGAGTCAATATTTCAGATCGGCAGCTGATTTGGACTGTTTGTCGGGTAAAAACGATCGACTTATTACGTAAGAGATGAAAAAATGTCCGTTTCTTTTGTATTGTCAACAGCAACAGGTGTCCGTTTGTCCAATGTATAAAGCTGTGAGATAAGATTGAGATATATATATGTGCTCCAAAGATAATTTAAACTATACAACTATTATCTACTAATAGTTGCATAAGACAATCAGGTCAAAATAATATCATAGTTGTGAATAAAATAGATCCTATTTCAACAGCGGCAGTGGTCAAGTAACCAACACTTTTTACCTGTGAATTTTATCACCTCGGCATCATTAAAATAATGGCCATTCCATTTCTTGGTCGACACCATCATCCATGGCTTCTGCTACAAACAATACAAATGCATTACTAGAGGTGTACGAATAAGTTAATCTCTTTGTGGCCTTCTAAGTTCTAGCACCAAGTAAAATGTTATTACATGTACTGAGAATTACAGATTTCGTTCTAGCTTGCCATGGCTATTAAACGCGTTGTGATAGTTGATGTTGAGATAGACACAATAAAGATAACACACAAACATTCCTTTCAGTGTTTGCTTTGTATTTTGTTACATTTGTGTTGTTTTTGTCAGTCTCACTGATCTTGATACATCGTTTAATATCATTTGCAAGATAAGACGAAATCTAATGGTATACATGTTCTCAATACGTGTAAGCCCATTTTTGTTTGTTTGTTTGTTTGCGTGAATGACATATGATGACACTGTAAAACCTTCATTTCTCACACCTACATCCAGAAGTTGACCATCATGTAAACATTATTCGTTATTCCTCTGAAGATTACAGCAGTGGAACCAATCGTGGAACTCCAAGGCATGCCTTGTAACACCCTTATACCTTGGATTAAGTCTATATTACTCTGCACCTTATATTGCATCAAGCACTGATCTCTCCAGTGAGACACTTTTATCAACACACACACACACACACACACACACTCACGCACATACATACATACATACATACATACATACATACATACATTCATACATACATCATTCATACATACATACATACATTTATACATACATACATACATACATACATACATACATACATACATACATACATACACACATACACTCATACATACATACATACATACATACATACATACGTATGTACATACGTACATACATACATACATACATACGTACATACATACATACATACATACATACATACATACGTACATCATACATACATACATACATACATACATACATACGTACGTACGTACACATACACACACACAATGTAAAAATCAAAATGACATGCACTGAATAAAATTGACAAAACTTTATTTCAATAACATTGAATAAGCCTTTAGTCGAAAACATAGCCCCCCCCCCCCAACTTGTGTGTTGTATTGAGCAAGATGATTAGCATTTTGGCAATTTTAACATGGAAATGCTTTGTTAGACTTTCCAGGGATGCAAGTGTTTGAAGTGTTGGGTTTTCAGTATAAATAGCAATAATATTTGGTCGTGTTAAGTGTACAGCTAGAATGTAACCCTTTCTCTTTTTCCACCTTGGAAATGTTTGTCAAGGTCAAAGGTCCTGGTCTCATTAATTAGAAAGCTCATCATAATAATGTGAGGGTGGGTACTTGAACGATGTCCATAGACTTTTGGAGATAACAGGCAAAATGTGCTTTTTAATTTTATCACAGATTTGGCTGACATTTTGGTATACAGGTTAATGTCACAAAATTAAATGACTTGCATGGTCAAACCTAAGTCATGATTAAAAATATTATCACTTGAAATGTTTGATTCGAAAAGCTATGAAGAAAATACACATTTGGCTATTTGACCTTGAAGAATACTTTCAAGGTCAAAGGTTAAGAGCTTAAAAGAAAGCTCATATTTGATAACATGGGTGTAGGCACTTGAATGGATTCACTACGTATTACACCTGCAAAGTTATGATGCATATTTTGAAATTTAACAACAAACATGGCTGCCATACAGCCATATTTGATACAGTCGCAAAACAAAGTGACTTGCATATGTCTCACATAGCATGTTATCTTTGTGCCAGGTTTGGTTGAAATCGGTTGGTGCATGCCATAGATATGAGGGTGAATGCACGCACAGACGGACAGAACCTAACATATAAGCCCCCTCCTGGTGGTGCCCGTTGGGGCCTAAAAAAGAATAAAACTATTAAAGAAAAGACCAGTACAATTCCTATCTAATGTTAGCTACAATAAAATTATGCAAGTGTCTAAACTAATAGTTTAGATGTGAACTACATATAAAATAATTTCATACCTGTCTCCAAACCAAAGTAGAAAAATATACAATAATGGAAAGGAGAAAAGTATGGTTTCATGCTTAAAGTGTTACATTATATTATTGATACAAGAGTTATTGTGTCACATTATTGTTTGTTATATTTCACCATGTGAAGGCGCTGTACAGGCGATGTAACCATCAAGTTTCTTGTCAGAATTCCATGTCCCCAGAGTGACAGAGAAGCCTTATATACCTGAATATTCAGTTTGTCAGTTCTGACCTCAGATGGAGTACTAGCTTTGTTATGTCTGTATAATAAAAATGTATCCAGAAACCCTCCTTTTATACAGAGACTGTAAGATACACCCCCTCACCTTACAGACTAACAGAGACAGAGAGAAAAGACTTTATAGTGTCTATAAATTGGGTTTCTGTTACAGTTACTACCTCTTGGAGGGAAGCCCTCATATGGAAAAATGTAGTGACAGCACTAGAGCATTGTTCAACTTAGTCTGAATGTGACATTTTGAATAGGAACTGATATATGTACATAGCAGGAAAAGTTACTTTTATCACCAGATTTAAAGTGAATGCCTCCCGTAAGGCCAATTCCAATTTGGGACGACACACATTGTTGGAATGTAAAATTCTGAACTATTCTATTATACACGATGTACTACTTAACTAGAAAATCAATTACATTAAACTGTGTATAAAATAAAGAGAGTACTGTTACCAAATATTCATTTAAAAAGTTTTCCTACCAGGTCTCAAACATATGGTGACTTAATCAAATTTGATGCTATAAGTACTTGCATATGACTGACTGACAAGCTGTAACAAAGACTTAGCGAGTCCACAAATCAGGTATTTTCAGTAAACTGTTGAGTGTTTTTTTTATCTTGGTGGCATTCAGTGGGTTCCTTGCAGGACTAAACAATATCTGAAGGCACGCAATGCAGAAAATGGTGGATTTTCTAGGTTGCCTGATAGTTTCATCCAGAACTTTTCACAAAACCTTATAGCGCCCTCTATTGGTTGGTTGGTATGAATGTTGCTGGAAAGAAACATAAACATGAATATCAATGATACTTTTCACTTGAACTTGAAGGCATAACAAAATCTCTAGAGGTCATTAATATTTTAGTAAGGTGTTTTACTTTGGAAGTGGGCACATTGTTTGGTAAAAATAATTGATTAGTTGTAGTTGTTCACTGCTGACCCTAACTTTTTTTTATTGACGCACAGACTTGGGACACACTGTTGGTACTGCAACACACATATCTCGTGGATGAGATTGTCAATTGTTCATTAGGTAACCAAAAAAAAAATTGAAAAACTTTGCAAAGTAATGGGAGGAATAGTGAGATTTGATGACATTATCGTCTTGTAATCAAAACAACATGGCAGAATATAGTGTAGCACACAATATTTTCTGCATATCATACAGAAAGTACAAACACATCGATGAGAAATCTCTGTTTACGTACATTATATAACCTGAATCAGACCAAAAAAAAATGAAAAAAAAAATCCCCACCTACCCACCCTGTTTTGAAATTGGCCATTATCAGAACCACACCAATTTTTTTCTTTGGTCTAATTATATTTGTTAGCATGTTGAACATGATAAATATGCAACTTACCAATCGAACTAATTCTTCTTTTATCAACCTGGTGATTTCCTTCTTTGCTTTCTGTACTGCCATCTCTGAAGTACCTAGCAATAAAAAGATATATACAATGTTACAATTGCCCACATCAGACTGTAGATGAAAACAGAACCTGCTACAAACAGGGAAAGTAAACAAATGAATTGGATTAATAACACTTAGCACAAGACCTTGAAAGTACAGAGACTTGTATTACATTCCATCATTTGATAAGAACAGTTTTATGGCCACTTTGCATAATAGTTCATGTTCACAAACAAATTTCCAGTTCCCCTGGCACTTCATGTACATTTTGCATCATATAAAATAAATTATTGATGAAAGTTACCAAACTTCAAACAGTAATATTACTTACTTTCTATTGCTAAATACAGTTTTCTATCGCCTTCCTTCACTTCTTTTCCAGGAGGGAAGTATGTTCCTCGGATTGTTATACCAGCTTCACTGTATTCTTGGATTTGGGCAAGATTTTCCTACAGAAAAATGTGAAACATAATTTTATAGGTATAGTAAACAGTTTTTACTAAGTATATAAGGACCCTGGTTGAATAGAAAAGACTGTTTCAGATTAGTAATCTATAATTCTGATGGAAACTTTGATAACAAGAAACCAGAACTGAGGCAGGTTTTACCTGTATATATAGGATGTGCCTCAGAAATAAACTCTTTAAATTTTGTTGTCACTTTGTTCAAAAAAACCTATTCTCAGTTAAAATCAAGGAATAAAATGAAGGGTCACCACATATATCTTTTTAAATAGAGGTCAAAATGATATAAATATGAAGCTATTCTTGACTCCAATATGGCCGTCAACATGCGCCATTTGTGCTTCACCCACCATGGAGTTGAACCACAATTAACGCCTTGAGTAGCAGGATTGACTAAACGGAATAGTATGAAGATAACATAGTATGGAATACGGTCCGTCAGGAATTAGACTATCCTTTAACATGATAAGTAAAGTTGTCTAATGTCTGATTCTACATATCAGTCAATCGCTACTCATCTAGCGTTTCATTGTGACAACAGCCCCTTGAGTCACTCGTACTTTCCTTGGCTGAACGAAGAAAAATATTGGGTAAATAACATCTAATTGTGTTTTTTCAACCTACCTTAGAAGTGACTTTCCACCTGGCAGTCTGAGGGAAGTCATTAATTTCTAATTCTTCTTCATATTTACGGAATGTTTCAGTTGGTGGTTCATTAGAGTTGCCTTCTTCGCCTTCAGATACTGGTCTGTAGTTGAGTTTGGCATTGATCTTCTCTGCCATTTGTTCTGCAATGGTCTTAGCCTACAATGTAAAATTACAATAATAACATAATAATGATAGAATAGAAATTGATACTTGACTCTATTTCATATAGTAGCAAAGTTACTTTATTGAAATCTAGTTTTTGAAGTGACTACGTAGCTTTCCTCTAAATCACTCAGATGCCATCAGTGTAATTATGTTATGCCGTTTGGTCAGGTGACCTCCTTGTGGTATCACCTGACAGTAGACTTTTGTAAATAAGTGGGAGACGGTATTTACAATCAGGGTTGAAGGACGGCTGATGTTCTATCACTTCATTTTCTAACATCATAATACCTAATCATACTTACCGATACTGTTGGTGCAGCTAGGGAGCCACCTTTCATGATAGCCTGGGTAGCTTGCTGCATAATATCTTTAGAGCCCTCTAAGTTTCTATTAATTTTTTCAGCCATGAGTTTGGCCAGTTCTAATTTCTCAGTATTGACGTTACCAGTTCCTGGTATCGGTGGTATAACACTAGGAGTGGCAGCTAGAGCTGGGTTAGTACCTACAGGCACTGTAACATCCTTCACTGTTCTTTTAGATGCAAACATATCCTCTATCTGCTGGTCAATCTGTGGAAAATGAGAGTCGGAAACAGAAAGAGAGACATTGTTATCATTGCAATAAATAATTATTTCTACAGCTTAGAAACAAAAAGACATGAAATACAAGTTATTATTACATATGTACCGGCAATTATGTGCATCGTTGAGTGTGCATACAAGTGGTATTTGCTCTGCAGCAATACCAAAACATTACTGTATTCCTGCATGCAAATGATAGCACGATTGTTCGTTGCACAGAATATCATGTGATTACACAGTATAATTTTTATAGAAATTTCTGTTTTGGATAAACATATTTCATATAAATAACCACGCCAAATGAGTGCCAGTATGTGTACTCAGGGATATTTGCATTCAGACTTGCAGTGTTTTCTGCTGCACTTTCACTCACTTTATTCATGAAAGTATGACTGCGGAGAACAGCACAAGTACCCATGCAAATACTCCAAGTATGCCATACATGCACTCATGTATCATGGGATTCTGTCATATTATTGGAGACACAGGATAAATATACTATTCTCAAGTCTTCCATATTCAGTAAAATTTGTAAAATAGACTTCTGACATCAATCTTAAAATGCACGGTAGCATTTCAAGTTTTCTTTCTTCTACTTACATCTACGCCTGCATCCTCTTCGTCAGAGTCTTGTAGGCCGAGCGCTGCTTTCTGTAATTTCTTCTTCTCATTCGCCAACTCTTTCTCAGTTTCATCAAATTTAAAGCCTTTCCCACTGAATCCACTGCTCTTCATGATCTGTTTACCTTCCTAGTGAGGATAAAAGGGAAAGCGTGATTTAGAAAAAAAGAACTGATATTATTTGAAAGTTGAAGGACTTGATGAGTAACACAATAATACCAGTATGGTGTATGACTGGCAGTCTGATGATACATTGTATATCTTTAGACCTACTGGAATTTGGGGATGTGTGTGTGTGTGTGTATGTGTGTGTGTGTGTGTGTATGTGTATGTGTGTATGTATGTGTGTGTGTGTGTGTGTGTGTGTGTGTGTGTGTTTGCGTGTGTTTGTGTGTGTGTGTGTGCATGTATGTCTGTGTGTATGCATGTGTGTGTGCATGTCTGTCTGTGTGTGCATGTGTGCGTGAGTGTGTGTGTGTATGTCCATGTGTCTGTCTGTCCATGTGTCTGTCTGTGTGTGTGTGTGTGTGTGTGTGTGTGTGTGTGTGTGTGTGTGTGTGTGTGTGTGTGTGTGTGTGTGTGTGTGTGTATTAGTGATTTTGCTAAGATTGTGTAAGACTGGTTACAAAAGGGGGTCAATCTGGTACTGGTAAAACTAACATAGTCTCCTATACAATGTATACCATACATTTTGTGGGCTCCACATACCTCAGGTATAGTTACTTATTTATCAACCATCAAATATCTAGTACAAGATACCAAAATATTTGAGACACACACACACACACACACACACACACACACACAGAGAGAGAGACATACACAGACAGACAGACAGACAGACACGCACACACAGCATTCTAGCTAGAGGGTACGAGTCAAGAGATAGGGCTGTACACTGATGAACACACGAATGAACACATGTACATATGTCATTCCTATCTATAGCCCCCCCCCCCCCCCCCCTTCCAGGCTATGCCTGTTTTGGGGGTAATAATCACAAAGTATCACTTGAACAGCAATTGGAGAGGTACACCTGTCCACTCTCATACCAACTTACTGATTTTTGTTGTGTAGTAAAATCATTCCACATTTTAACTAACTCTTCTGGTGGCGTCTGCTCTGCCAATTCAAACGCTTTAATAACATCCCCAGCATAGCGTGCCTGCTCTTGTGTTAGGAAAGTGTATGAAAAGCCTTTGTTACCAGCACGTCCAGTTCGACTACAATGTAACAAAACAATCATTGCATGTATTAGTTGATTCCCTAAAACATTAGCTCTGTGTTGGCCCCCTCATGAATCAATTGATTTGAAATTGATTTAAACTAATATTCAGTTACTACTGTGGAAAGCCAACTTTCAGCTTACTAAGATAGACACAAACTAACTATTGTTGTTCTATGTGGTAGCGATGCCACTGTTGTATGGATATTACCACCTTATGGACATGTGAGCCTAATAAGGGGATCATAGTGCTTGAAAGTTTATATCAGTCAAAAAATTTCAAAATTTCACAAAAGTTCCACTTAATACTATGGTTTACCAACACAGATGACTTTCCATTGAAAACACAACATACCCTACTCGATGCACATAGTCTTCATAATGGTTAGGGCAATCATAGTTGACAACCAATATCAGCTGTTTAACATCCAAACCTCTGGCAGCCACTGACGTCGCTACTAACAGTCTAATATTCCCGGCTTTAAAATCCTGGATTGTGGAATCCCTATCATACTGATCAATACCACCATGTAATGACAAACATGAGTACGATGCTTTCATCAGGTCTTTTAATAAACGATCAGCTCCTTCTTGCTTTTCTACAAATATAAGTACACTGCCTTGTTCTTGATATGTACCCAATAATTCTAGTAATTTGAAAAACTTTTGATCGTCATCCAGAATGACCTGTAAGAACAAGTTATAAGGAGATTATAAATGGCATGATGATCAAAGACTGTTCGTTATATGTTACAAATTTGATGTTATTCACAGACACATACACAATCTAACACACATACACAAACTAACACATGCATACATACATACATACATACATACATACATACATACATACATACATATACATACACACACACACACACACATACATACATACATACATACATACATACATACATACATACATACATACATACATACATACATACATACATACATACATACATACATACAAATGTACATACAAACACACACACACACATAAATAAATAATTAATAAATAAATAAATAAATAAATAAATAAATAAATACAATTACACACAAGTTTACACTAGTGTCTGAAACTTTTGCGTTGCTAAAGCTGACTGACTACTGGATCAAATTCATGAGCCATAATCATTTCAATTTCATGCTCAGTTTTGATCAGTTTGCACATTAACACTGGTTTCTGTTGATTTATCAACTGATTGATGCTCTTAAATAACATGTTTAATTATCAAAAACAACAAAATATTTCTTGGACTGGCCGTAAAAATAATTGAAAACAGCTTACTGCATGCTGTTCCACATCAGAGCAAACAACACTCCTGCCGCCAACTTGAACTTCAATTGGTTTGTTTAAGATACGTCTGGCCAAGGCCTCCATTTGACGAGGAAAGGTTGCCGAGAACATAACGGTCTGACGATCTGGACGAATGTTATCAATAATACGCATGACCTGAAAATAATTGATGGAAAAGTTAATACTTCAGTTGAGACCAAGATTAGACTCTCTCACAGTCCTCGGAACTTCGCTTTACTAAAATCGACGCTAAATGAATTATTTTGTATGTACCGATACCATCTACATAACGTACTCCATTGTACTCGAACAACCTTGTACTGTGCACCCTCATCGACCACATAGAGATACATGTTCGTTGACGTGTGACAGAGACGCTCCGTATTTCCGCGAACACGATAACACGGAGCGTTGCAGTCACACGTCAACGAATGGTTATCTCTATCATGGTCGATGAGGGGGCACAGTACAAGGATATTCGAGTACGGTTAATTAGCTGGCATCGGTACGTACAAAATAATTCGTTTAGCTTTAATTTTAGTAAAGCGAAGCTCCGAGGGCTGTAAGAGAGTGTAGACCAAGATATGACTAGACTGAATGATTGGATGTTGAGGGCGCTCTTCTCATCCATTTCCATAAACTATTGAAGGGGAACTATGTGATTGCTGTTCTGCAACAAAATGTTGTTGTATCCAATCATATCACTCATTTCAGTTTGTTGTATTACATCCTGTATGTTCAATCCACACTGGACATGGGTGCATGGCCATCCCCCTAGGAATGTTCCCACCAAATTTCAGACAAGTCTGCCCAGTAGTTTTGGAATTGAATTTTTTTGACCAAAATTCACATAGTTTTACCCAAAATGCACATCTCTGATGTCATCATTTTCATTTGAACAATTTCCCAACTTGTCACAAAAAGTAATGTCCCATTAAATACCAAGGCAAATAGTCTTGTGATTTTGAGTTTAAGTCGTGCACGTGCACACACACACACACACACACACACACACACACACACACACACACACACAGACAGACATCACACCATGCCTATAGCACTACTGAACCTTATCAGTTCAGTTGTGCTAATGAACATGTCTTTATGCATACACACATGACTAACACATGACATGATACTGTCATTCAATGAGTATAACATTAACATGACAAAGATTAATGGTGTAAAACAGAAAATTTAGAAAAAAATAAACAAATTAACAAATACACATCTTGGCATCATTAAGTCTAAAATGGCATCCAAAAAAGAAAAACAACACTTTAAAGTGACTGATCTCACCTGTGGTTCAAATCCCATATCAAACATCCTATCTGCTTCATCCAGTGTAACATACGTGCAACGTCGTAAATTGGTTACCCGGCCTGTGGACATTACAACACATGCAAAATAATTAGGCAAAAAATAAGAACTTAAAATAAGTAGTGCAAGTACACATGTACTTCAAAAACTAATATCTGATTTCTAGCAGCAATATAAAGTAATTTTGATTATTTCAAGCACAATAACTTGACTTCAGGTCAGCTTACTGTGAATAGATCGTTGCAATATGATCTGTTGTGTGTCAAGTAATGAAAGAACAATACATGGTACAATGTATATGGTACAAGTTTTGGAGCCTGAGGAAAAGACTTAGGTATATAGAGTAGTGGAATACATCTCAACGATTTCTTGAATGAATTTGAATACATCTGCATATAATTAACATAATAAGGTCACACATTATGTAAATTTATTGGAAATGCTATCACTATGTCATGGGAGGAAAACACTGAAACTATAATACATAATATCATATGATAGATTTTATCAATAAATGGTAACAGTTCATTTTCATTTGTATACATTTGTCTTTACAGCTCAAATTATTTTCTTGTAAAGCTAAGGAACTGAGCGGATGATGTGGAATAGCATGGTATTATGAAAACATGTACAGAATGGCGAACACACGACAAACTTTACTAAAAACATACTGTATGTAGTTAAGCATACAGGGCAGACTGGTGAGCTGATATTATGATCAGCTATCTTTGATATTTCAAAGATTACAAATATATGCATGCCATCAAGTTTGTGGTATGATTTCAACTCATTTGTTTTCTGCTCAGACTGGATCAGAATACAGAAAACAGAAAGTAGAGATGGATATCCAATTCTCACAGATCAAAAATGTTAGTTATTTTACTTTAAAGGGGATTTATCAGTTATGTCAAAAAATTTGAAAATAAAAAAAAAAGTTCAAGTGGACGTAAAACTAAATATGCCAAATTAGTAAATTTGCAAATAATTAGTTCCATAATTGTAGCAACAAGTTTCACTTCTAATCAAGGAATGTTATTTCTGTAGTTCCAAAATTTGTTTCAAGTGTCATAATTTTTTTGTCACAAAATTCGTCCTCCTCAGTTGCAAGATTTATCATTAATCAATTTTGTATTACAAAATTTTCAGTCGCATGTTTCATCATTTTTTGTCACAAAATTTATTATTTTCAGTCACAAGATTCATCATTTTTAGTCGCAAGATTTACCCTGTTCTACGTTTCTGAGAATTAAAATATGCAAATATTGGGAACACAGATTAAGGTTGGATCTTCTTTGTCGTGTCCAGTCTCTCGTATGAAGCTACAACAACACCTATGCTTTGGGTAATTAACCTGATGGAATAAAAAGTACAGACATTACACAACATATGTGTGGAAAACTCCGCATTTTTGAAATTGAAAAGTCTAGCAACATGTGTGTATTGCGAGTTTGTCAACTGTGAAAACGCCTGTAAAGGAGAACAAAGGTCTGGTTAATACTCACAGCCTTCATCAAGCTAGATATAGAAACCCATTTTCACACATGTGATGTTATACTTCAGACACTCATTTGTTTTACCTCAGGTAGGACAGCACAAGCTGTCAATCACAATAACAGCAAGAAAGTACCCCTAACTTACCAGTGAAGTTCAAAATGGTTTCGATAGAATTTCTTAGCAAGCAGACTAAGACTCCTAAATTACAAAGTAGTACAGGATATATTTGAATTCTTGTGGTAAAATAAGTACATAATGAACAGTAAAATATAATATGTTTGGAACAGTAAGTTAGAAACATGCGCAATGTTTTGATCCTTCTACTCCAGACCCTGATCACGCAATGATGTAATTATTCAGCGTTAATAGAGAGGTTTAGATACATGTTATCTGCCAGTTTCAGAAACAGACATTCAGTAATGCTGAATTATTAAATCATTGCATTAAGGTCCATAGTAGATGGATCGAAACATTACACTTGTCTCCAACTCACCATTCCAAAGTACTTCTATTTTACTGTCCTATTGATTCTTGGTACCATGGAGAATCTGTTCTTGGAGTACAAAAGTGACTTGATATTTGCATTCACATACTTATTCACATAGCAATTCTGATTCCTATCTGCATTTACATGTAATATGCATGAATGGCTCAAAACACATTGTGCGACTTTTTAGTAACACTTGCTATATGCAACTCAGAGTGCTACTAGCAGAAGTTATTGTAGACAAGAGTGCAACTATATCCCATCTGAGGTAAAAGTCAAAGTGCCTTTCAGCGATAACGTACAGTGGATATACATAAACATGCAGTCAGTGAGACATGACAAATGACACATTTTCTATATTCATTCCACTGTGAGCACCGTTGTCAAGAAATCAATAATATTTTACTGAATTTCATACTTTTCTCAGAAAATAGGGCTTTCTGTTCAAGAATTGAGCTGAGTGCAAGTTGATTACACAGTTGCTAATGAAATGACCTTGATTGCTAGATATTCTTGATCCGAGTTTAGAATTTCATGTTCATAGCCTTGTAGCTAGGATAGTAAGTAGATGAAATGCACCTGAGTTGAGTCACTTCACTGGAGGTTCTCCACCAAAACTATGGTACAAGGTATGGGAAGCTATTGTGCCAGTTTATATGACTTATCCCATTCTATTACATACATACATTAAATACTGACCATCTTGCAAATTGAGTTCAAGATCAGAGCTTACATTGGAATGACTCCAGAAAACAAACACACAGTTACAATGATATGACAATTGCAGTTAATGCATCACATTACTCATTTTAACAACCACACAGACATTGTGATAGATCCCTTTGCATCAGAGAGAAGTTAGACAATGCATGCAGTTTGCCGTACAGATGAAAAAAAGAAAACCATAATACAACAATTTTCTGTCTTCTTATTAAATTTTTAGAAACATCGTACCTGCTTACATAATCTAAAATGACAATAATCAAATACATGAATACCACATGTATGTACCATAATAGTTGGGGATTTTTCGGAGGATGGTTCTTGTGGCTTGTGTATAAACTCGTCTTACTGCCTGAGGATCTCATATTTGAGACATTCGGAATGTCAAAAAATGCAAATCTGCATAATATTTGAAAAATGGTGTATTTTCTTTCTGTGTTTTTGTTAAGGGTGATAAACTAAGTTCCCCAGACATTTACCAGGGTTTCCTACCAAAATTATGGTAGTATGGTACTATGAAAAGGTTTACAAATTTTACCAAATTTCCCTTCTCTGTTACCATGGTTCCTAGACCCTAGCAAAAACACTTTTTATTTGCAGAAAACATCCCTTTCCATAACTTCAATGTCAACTCCAATCTCTCTGATACAAGGTCATCACCAACGTACGACTCAAACACAATCAATGTTTGACATTTTGATTCAACCCAAAGAATCCAACCAAACGTTTATTCTAGAATACTGATTGGTAAGTGTACTTACCACTGTTTGCTGACAGCATGTCAATCATTCTACCTGGAGTACATACAATAATCTCAGCACCACGTTTAAGTTCAGCAATCTATAAATAATTAAAAGACAACTTTTCAATGTTTCCAAATTATCTCTAGAAATAATGATATTCATTTCCAAACAGAAATGTATGACTACAACGAAAATTTAAAAATTGGTTATATTTCTCTACTTATAATCTCTGAAAGAAAAGATACACATAAAGAATGTACATAAATACATACATACTTACACAGATATGTGTACAGCCACACACACCCATGGACATAGACATACATACATACATACATACACATACATACATACATACATACACACACACAGACACACACACACAGACACACACACACATAGACACAAACACACACACAGACACACAGACAGACAGACACACACACACACACACACACACACACACACACACACACACACACACACAAATGCAAATGATACATACAATGATATCAGCTAACTCAGTAACAGTAAAGATGAAAATTGAAAAGCGACAGTATGAATCATTTTTTACAGTACTGACCTGTTCACTGATACCAGTACCACCATAAACACATACAGCTCTCAGTGATGTAGATTTGGTAAATTTCTTACACTCTTTGTAGATCTGCATGGCTAATTCCCTGGTGGGTGACATGATTACAGCTATGGAAAAAACCATAAGAATGTCATTCTCACAATAACAATGGGAATGATTTTTTTATGCAACATTTAGAACTTCATGATATTACTCTGGTAATTTAGCCATCGGTTTACTAAGATAGACTCAAACTGAAACTATTGTCAGAATGTGTTGATACAACAGTGATAAGCTACTGAATGGACATTGGTTTAATTACAGTCTCAGTAGGTAGATGTCGCAGAGTTTTATTGACAGAGTTCCTTTCGCGTAGTAGGGTCTATGGTTCCATGAACTTCACTTGCAGTGTACTGTTTTAGAACTTCCAATGTTTATACTATCTTGATCAAAGGGTGATTGGAATCACACAACAGAGGAGCTGCTATCACCCATTTGTGTTGTCTACCACATTAGAGAACAATATATTTATTTTGTGCTTATCTTAGTCAACCAAAGGCTTGATTATGGTACCAGAGTTGTAAAAGAGCCTCAGTTCGGCCTGACAAAGCCTTACAAAAAGTAGACACAAAGACACGTCACGTTGTTCAGGAATACCATGTTTCTGAAATCAAGTCAGGTGATAGGCTCATCACAGTGCACAGTGCGTCATACTGTAAACATAGATACGTTTGCCACTCGAACATTTTGCAATTATACAGTCTTCAGCTAGTTCTCAAAGACTAATTTTTACTAATTACCAGACTGGTACATTGTGTTCATGTACAAGAAGGCATTTAAGTCACTACTTATTGTTGTGTTTTTATTTTCCATTGAAATAAGTGAAAACAAGTCTTTAGAACGAATTTCTATGTTGACAGTATCTTACAGAATAAGAGAATGGTCATATATAGTCCTTTTTGTCCCACAGATAACAAAGCACTATTCCAAGAACCTGGGAGTGAATCATGGGCCTTTAAAGGCCAACATAGGACGGGGATTCAAATTTGGGTGAGAAAAAGTTGCTGGCAGAGATAGGAACAATCTGGACCAAAGAATGATCCTTCCTCAGTAATCATTTTGCCCTACAGATAAGATAGCACTATTGCAAGATCCTGGGAACAAATCGTGGGGCCTTTTAAGGCCAACATACTATAGAAGGGAGATTCAAATGTGGGTGAGAAAAACTGTTATCTGGCCAAGCTATGAAGAATTTGTACCTGAACAAAGAATGATCTTACATAAAGAGAGTCTTACCAATAGGTCCTTCATCTATATCCAATGGGTCTTGATCCATAATATGTCTAAACATGGGTAAAAGGAAAGCTAACGTTTTCCCACTTCCTGTCTTAGCAATCCCAATCATGTCTCTACCAGACATAATAGCCGGCAGGGTTTGAGCTTGGATTGGTGTAGGTTTCTCATACTTATGTTTCTTCAAGACATCGAGTACTTTCTTGGAGACACCACAATGTACCCAGGCTTTGACAGGTTTGGGGCAATGTTTACCACGTACCTTGATATTTTCAAGTTCAGCACGATAAGAAGTCACCTCTATGACAACAAATACAACACAATACATCAGAAATTGGTTACATGAATATCACTGGTATAATCGCTTTCCATAATTCAAAGAAATAAGAACTTATCATGGCCATTTTGAAGGAAAGCTGACCTAAAAAAATGTATTTTTTCAACTCTTCGCATTTGCATTTTGAAAAATGAGCTGATCAAATCACACAATTTGTACTGAATACCATTTTAACCAATTTCACACAATTTCAAATACAAAAGCATTTCCAAAAGCTTTCAGCTATAACTTCTACTTGAGGAGCAATGTAGCTAGTTATATTGCCAGTCATCTGTCTGACAAAGTCATACATTCCCTATAAGAATAGTCTACTAAAGGGGAATAGAAAGCCACCCCAGGAAATAAAGACATTTCCATAAACTATGGGTTCTGGAGATTCATTTCATGATTGTACATTACCTACAATTACTTGAGATTTTAGAGAAACATCAAGTTGATCGTGTGCCTTTATATTGTATCTTTGCTGTGGGCCACAATGCCTCATGGGAGTTAGGAGAAATATATTCAAGGTTGAACAATGAATATTCATGACTCCTCAATGTTTATTCTCTTCAATGTAAAACATTTCTTCTGAATTCATTCTTCAACCATGAATACTTATTTTTGCTGACTCCAACGAGGAAATATATGTCTTTATTTCCTGGAGTGGTGTTTTCCTTTAAAATGTTTGAAAACCCACTGTATCCGAAATCCCAATTCTTGTGCAACCAGTCAAACTCTACACATCAACTTCAAATTTAACCCAGTCTGCTGACATTCCACCATGGTGATCACTTCTGACTACTTACCTGCTTCAGTCATTTTAGCAATCTCTGGAACTTCAACATAGAAATTTCTACGGAAATCTTTATAATCTATTTTGTTGTGATCTACAGCCTCTAATTCCTTCTTCTTTTTGTTCTGTATTAAATTAGACATCGTATCTTTCAAACTTTCTTCTTCTTCCTCTGATGAATACTGAAAGACAACAAATAAATACATCATGTTAAAGACAAACAAAGATAAACTGATTTTATCTCAGCTGTTATGCTTTTAAAAACTTTTGGAAAGTTCTTCATAAATTGTCACCTGACTAAATATATAACGAGGTAGAATGAAGTACGTAACTATTCTACCAGCCAAACATCAAATCTAAATACGCATGTGCTGAGAATTAGCAGTAATTCCGGCAAGAGAACCTTTTAAATGCTCTGGAGCTGTCGTATGGCACAGTCAACCAACACATACTAAGCAGTGCAAAACAACTCATACTTTTAGGAATACATACATAAATCATCTTATGTCAGAGAGGATGATTAGCCCCATATAAGGTAACAATGTGTGTACCTACTTCAGAATGAATACTCATTAACATAAATGAATACTAATTAGCCCCATATAAGGTAACAATGTGTGTACCTACTTCAGAATGAATACTCATTAACATAAATGTATACTAATTAGCCCCATATAAGGTAACAATGTGTGTACCTACTTCAGAATGAATACTCATTAACATAAATTAATACTAATTAGCCCCATATAAGGTAACAATGTGTGTACCTACTTCAGAATGAATACTCATTAACATAAATGAATACTAATTAGCCCCATATAAGGTAACTATGTGTGTACCTACTTCAATAGCATCCTGGTCATTTTCCATCAACTCTCCCTTACTGGAAACTGTACTTCCTTTAGGCTTGGCAATGCCAGTCAGTATGCTGAACTTACCACTTGACTTTCCCTGAAAATCAAAAAATCAATTGAGTTACATATATGCATACTATCATAACACTTCTAGGCAATATCTTAAGAATGGAATCTTCAAATTTCATATAATTTGGAGTGTACAGTGACAATAGCAAAGCACAATTGTACCATAAAGCTTTTTGACAAAACTTTCATTGAGAAATTTTCATAATTAATGAAAGATTCAAATTTCATAAAACTGACTCATACTTTGGTGACACCACAGTGCAGATGTAAATACAATTTTTGATGTAGCTTTTGATTTTAATGAGTAATTTGCATAATTGCCGATTTTTGGTTATTAGGCAATATCTTAAGAATGCAATTTTCAGAGCCTTTTTCATGCTAATGACTATGCTGAATAACAAACAATTGAACACTAATGTTTTCCTCACTTCCTCAGTTTTGTCTGATTTTAACTTTGAAACTTGTAAACATTCATTGCAAACAGTTTTTGAACTCTTCTACTGAAAGTTGCTTTAACTGTAGATGCAATGTCTTACAACCAAACCAGAGAGACCATAGACTCTGAGTTTTAACTAGGTGGTACAATGTTTTCTGCATTTAAAATGTATTTTGTTATAATAAACACAAACTAAATACCAACACTGACAGCACGTAAATGCGTGAAATGTTACATTTGATCTCACTGTGAACACAAATAAACAGTTCTGTGTTTGAATTATCCTTGTTTCATCTGACAGTGATGTTGATTTGTGTTCACAGTCAGATCAAATGTATCATATTATATACTTGTATGCTATCAGTGTCTGTATGCTGTTTTATCAAACAATGTAACGAGAAACTGTGTGTGAGATGTTGCACTGTCAATCTGCTTTGGTAGTAATATTTTATGAACAGTTGTTGTAAATTACCTACCCCACCAACTTGAGCAGTAAATTACCTACCCCACCAACTTGAGTAGTAAATTACCTACCCCACCAACTTGAGCAGTAAATTACCTACCCCACCAACTTGAGCAGTAAATTACCTACCCCACCAACTTGAGCAGTAAATTACCTACCCCACCAACTTGAGCAGTAAATTACCTACCCCACCAACTTGAGCAGTAACCATCATCGTTTTTCCTTTCTTCTTAGAGTCATTCATATGAATCTGACGAACTTCTTCATTTACTCCTTGCATGAATGCATCAAGAGGGTCCACATCTTCATTTGTCACTTTTATGTCATCCTTTTTGGCATTCTCTTTGGGTTTAATAACGTTGTCCTGTCAAACACACATAAATAAATAATTTTCATTTCAAGTCATTCTCCCATGAAAACATATATAAATAAATAACTTCATTTAATATCAATTCCCCATCAGAATGTAAGCTGACTGGGGGGCTATACAAAGTAGTCATTAAAGGCCATGGTTTCAATCCTAGCTTCAAACATTAGTGTTGTTATCTATTAGTTGAGGTATATGAATTACACTGGATCATTCTTCTGTTCTGGACCAGCCTGGCTCTGCACAGACAACTGTTTTTCACACAAAAATTTCAATCCTAAGCTAACATTACATGGACCCTTTATTAAAACTTAGCTCATTCCAGAACCAACAGACATGCTGACATCAGACATTGTTCAGGAAGACAGTCAAAACTAGGCTCTAGCAGTCAACAATTTGTGATCGAAAGATGATCAGCTTACCTTCTGTTCTTCTTCTCCTTCTTCTTCTTCCATGACTTCTTCCTCTTCATCATCATCAGTATCATCTTCAAGACTCCACTGTTTTTTCTTAGGTTCTGGAGCTTGTGGTTGTGCTGCAGCTTCTTCTTGCTTTTTACGTTCGAGTCGCCATTTTTCAATGCGTTCTCGTCGACGCTGCATTTCGTCCTCCAGTCGTTTCTGTTCCATTTCCTGGGGAAAATACAACAAATCGTGTCTTTATCTTATCAAAACAGAATCTATGGCATATTTTTTTCATAAATGGAACAGAAAAGAAACCAGGCAAGAACAAGAATACTAGTAAGATTTCAAGTTATTCTTGAGCTTTCTGGTTGCACAATGAATATTCATGAGATGTTTTACATTGAAGGGAATAAGCACTGAGGAGTCATGAATATTCATTGTGCAACCATGAATATATTATTTCTGCTGACTCCCATCAAGCAATAGCCCACAGCAAAGACACCCTACAAAGGCACAAGATCAACTTGATGTTTCTCTGAAATTGCAAGTAATTGTAGGTAATGTAAAATCATGAAATGACTCTCCAGAACCCATAGTTTATGAAAATGTCTTTATTTCCTTGAATGGCATTCCCCTTTAAGCTTGTATGTTACTAAGGAATATCATTTCTTTCAGTCTGCTTGTTAATTAGTCTGTAGGATACAACATTCATGCCATATTATCAGAATGAAAGGGGTTGGCTGATGTGTAAAGATGCCTGAACGTGGCATACCTGACTATTTGTTAATCACATTGATTTTCAAGAAGACAGCAAAAATATGAGGTCAAAATACTGTCTGTCTGATTGGATTGACCACATACACAATGTAGATAGTACTATCAATGATGAAAGGGTACTAATCACTAAAAGACAGCAAAAATATTAAAGCTACTGGGACTGCCATAGTACTTTATTCTTTCACATCGAAGTTTCCTACAATTCTACAACTGCCTTCTGAAGAAAGGAAGAATGGAAATACACAAGTAATCATTTATTAATTCTGAGTTTGAAGATTTTTAGTATTTCTATTTGGAAGGTATTCACAGTTAGTGGCCATGTTGTGTCAAAAAAAATTTACCTTGTCTAAGACTGGAGCTTCTTTTTCTTCTTTAACCTTCACAGGCTCTTCTTTGACTTTGACCTTGACTGGTGATTTTGACCTAGACCGACTTTGTTCTTTACTTTTGGAATGGACTTTCTTTTCATGACTCCTAGATCTTCGCTTTCTATCCCTTTCTCGACTTCTTGACCTTGATCTTTTGCGTTCCCTGGATCTACTTCTGGAATGATGGTGCCGTTCTCGGTCTCTGTCTCTGGACCTTGATCTGTAATGATATCGACATAATATGATAGGCCCTAAGTATAGGAACATTCATTTGTTCAGAAACAAACTTTTTATGTAGCAGCTATGCTAGTATTGTTCATTCAAAGATTTGATACCCTATCTGAACTAAGTGTTTCAAAATCATGCGTAACCATCGTCGCAAACCACAGACTCTTTTATGGCACCGTCCAGTACATGTCCTAGTTATTTTGTAGTAAGGCAGAAGAAATAACAACTCTGGTTTGCGAGAATGTGGGTAACTGACTGCTTTTGAAATATCTGAAGTCATCAAAAAAGTGAATTGACACCAGTATCCCATCAAATGGTCCTGCTTGCAGATGGAATAAGTCAGGACTACACTCTGGAAAAGGATAGGGATGTTGTCGCAACTTGTCGGAATTAAGTGCCAACTTACTCCATCTGCAAGCAGGCCTATCCACCAAACTGCTGTGTGTGATGTGTAAACAACAGCATTTATAATATAATTTCAATCATAAAACTTGATTCAAATAAGATGAAATGTATCTAAAAAGTGATTTTATGTATCTTGCAGGACGTGAGGCAGACATGAAGAACACTGGATCCACCGTTCAAAGAAGTGATATTAATTTCGCACTGGAATACCTCTAAGTATAACAATGTTAACATACCATCTGTTAGATCAATTTTTCCTGTACTCTGAACAATAAGTACCCTGTCCCCTAACTTTACGACTTCTAAACTGATCGACGGTACCAAAACACATTATATGGGCCAGTAGCATTCTTGTCTTGAAGGGCTAGATACAGTAACTAATTTTTTATTGTTGTTGACTCCAGCATTACCTGTTCCTTCTATCTCGCTCTCTTGACCTTGACCTTCTCCTTTCTCTTGACCTTGACCTTCTGTGTCTTTCCCTCGACCTGGATCTTCGTCGATCTCCCCTGTCATGACGATCAATAGGACGTACCCTATCCCTTTCACGGCTTCGCCTACGTTCCCTGTCTCGATTCCTTTCCCGATCTTTCTCACGTCTCCGTTTAGAACGGGATGGCGACGGAGATCGGGAAGTACTTCGGGATGACGATCGAGATCTTTTGCGGTAATGCCTATATTCAACAACATACAGATTAACATTAGCACATTCACCTCGACGTGCAGGGCACAACACAGTTGGGAAACATACGCATGTGGGGTTTTCAACTTGTCAAATATGGTTGTTTATAAATATAATATGAAATTTGAGACTGTGACATTCGCATTCCGCAATTTCTCCTTCAAATTTCATCTCTTTTCTGGCTGATATATTCACCATTAACTGCTAAGAAGCACATAGAACTTACCGCGTTTCCCTCGGCATATTTTCAATTTCTTTGTTGAGTTAAAAGTGAAAATTTATCACAGTGTGTACGTACGTTCAGTTAGCGTCCATGTGTATATCTACAGTCAGACAAAATCGAGATATTACCTTAATGCTGATTGGTTCGTCGAATAGAGGTGTCCGTAATTCAACCAATTAGAAAAGTGTTTTCTGGAGAGCATCTCAAATTTATTCATTCTCACATTTTCAGTACTTAGATTCGAAGCGTGATAATCAGAGCGACCTCGGCGGTGGTATATCTTAGACACTTTGTTTTTCTAAAGGGTAAATCAAGATGTTACACGAACATTTCAATCTAATTACGTTTCGTTTATACATTTCAGAGAAATGTCAATGTACATGTACGCAATAACTACATGCTATATTACACACATTAAAAAAAGAAAGAATTCTACATAATTCTGAGAGATTTACTTGCTTATTTATAGATAGTCGTTGTTTGTATTTCGTCTGTACTTGTGGATATAAAGTGATGTCAACACAGTAAAGAAAAAAACATCACTGAGTACCTAGTTTACCCTGTACCAGTATTTATATAAGATCTTGCTCCACATATGGAAGTATAACCCACTTCCATTTCCATGCTTCTACCATTCAACATGGAAATTAAGTTTCGGTTACAATGCAGCTTTAGAGTTGGTGTCATCTTTGTCTAGGGAAGCTTGTACTAGTATCAATTCATATGATCAGAAGAGTATTAGAACGAACGTCCCATACATACAACCCCCTTTCCAACATTATATACAATAATTTCAATATCTTACGTTCTAATATGGCAACCAATGCATTACTTCTTGAAACACTTTTACTTTGTGTCATGATACCAATCTTGGAGATATGGTTGTCCATACAGAAAAACATGGAGTGGTTCATTGCCATGCGATTGTTCTCGATGTGGTACATGTCCTTTCATTATCAATACTAATGTTGTTTGCCCCTAAAAATTGAACAGTGTGGCTGTTACAAGCAGATTTACTTGTATCAGTACTAACGTAGTGTATTGTATTACATGCCAGATTTTTTTTGTATATAGGTTCGACTGTACGTCGTCTTGGTGATCGTTTTGTGGAACATCTCCGTCTTACCAGACAAAAGAATTACAACTATCCTGTATCTGCATTCTATTACTAACAATCATAGTGTATCAGATGTCTATTTCAGGAATTTGTAAGGTTTCTGATGATGATTGATTGAGGTTGAAGAAAGAGGAGATTACGTTCCTCCTTGGGACTTTGGAATGCCATGGATCATTTACACCATTCCCTACTATCTAACTATGCTTATTCTATCTTTCTGGGCATGTTGTGGGTTATTTTTGGTGGACGTGATTTCTTTGTGTACACACAGATATAATGTCAGGTGGTAATCTACTTATATCTTGCCTTTGTATCCTTTGTTAAAGAATACTGATTTAAAACGTCAGGATTGAATTTATTTATCAGGACTGTTTTACTCATTACTTTTGATCTCACATACTTACTGTTACATACATACATACATAGATATGCATAAGGAACAAGTTATACAGTCCGAATAAATAAATACAATCCGATATTTCAAATCAAAATTCTTTATCAAGGCACGACATATAGTAGCTAACAACCCGACTAAATATCTAAATGTTATGGAATAGAATGACTACCGCATCATACATAGATACATACATATATGCATGCATACATACATACAGAGATAGACATACTCACACACAGACACATACATGCATACATACATACATACATACATACATACATACATACATACATACATACAAATACATACATACATACATACATACATACATACATACAGACTCACACACATATTTGGGGACAAAATCAAAGAGGAATAGTCAATCCCTGTGTTAAAAAATCTTTATTTCTACTGAAATTAGAAATGTGAAAGTCAGCACGGAAGTGTTAATCTTCATTTCATTAGAATTACCATCCTACAGAAAGAAGAACATAACAAGGATTAGTCAGAAATATCTTATTTTCATAATCGATCGTCTACCATGTAACTCAGCCTCTTCACATAAATATAATGCCTTTTTCCAATATTTTTCAAATGCTGTTGTAATACACAGTCATACCACTGAGCATGCATTCTTACGAGCAGCACTACTCTTATGGAACACTAGAACTGTTGATAAATTCAAGAAGGACATCAAGACGCATCTATTCACAAGAGCTTTCTAACTTTTACAGTGATCTACTATTGTTCCTTTTCATCACCACAGAAAATTACAACATATTAGATTTCCGCGCTATGCAAATTCTTTGATTTATAAAGTCATTACAGTGAACATTCAACAAACAAACATAATTGTGATGTTACATTGTCAAGGACAAATTTACAATACAAACCATAGCATTGACATCCTGTGACAATTTAGTCAAGAAACAACAGCAGTCAATACTGCTAATACAAATACAACCCATAACACCATAGTAAAGCATTTTCTGTATGTACCACAATAGTTTATAGCATCCATACAACCCATAACACCATAGTATACAGTATACTTTTATCTTGATATGGATGCTATAAATGAGTGTAGTACAGAAAGTGCTTTACTTCAGTGTTACTCATAATTTATACAGGATGTATTTACCTCCTCTTCCCCTCCCCCTTGGGGAGAAGCCTCTTCCACCTCCTCTGAAGCCACCCCCTCCTCGTCCACCACCTCCTGAATAGATAGCAAAGGAATCAAATGGTTCATGAATCAGACAAACAAATGTAAAACATAAAATCAAACTTGTACTTTTTTTCCTGTACAAACAAGTACCCCCTGGTTGAGAGAGGATTTAAAACTACTCATTTATGCAAATAGACTAAGTACATTGTGTCATTCTGCCCTCACCTGCCTCTTCTCACATGAGAGGTGTTGACAGATGTGTGAGGGCGCCCCATCATGACATACCTCACAGACAACTATGCGAACTGGTCACTACATAAGTCTATATATGTGGCAATGGAAGTGATTTTTCACTTCTTGGTGTAACTAATTCACATGTACAAATGTAGGGAGATTTAGGAGAGCAGACACAGTAATACAACCTGCCTGTTTGAAGGCTGATCATATCACACTTCCAATATTAGCAGCATTTGTAAACCATGTTATGAATCTACAAATGTACAGAACAACTCTAATAAATTGTGCTATTCCTTTATATGCTATCTTAGTTTGTATTTACCTTCCTGTGTAAACTGATGCAGTCTCTCAAATTGAGACTTTAGATAGTCTGTTCATACGTAAATTTGTAGTATTTCAGCAGGTACCCACTGCATTATTGAGAGTGAAATATTATCACGTTACTCTGGAAATGTTCATGTCATATGACGACAAAATACTTTGTCAACAGTCTGACTCAGTGACTGTCATCAACACAAAAATACACAGTGCTTCCAATCAAAGTATGACTGACAAACTACTGCAACATATTGATACAATACTAAAATGAGTTTGTGTCTTTGTACAGAATATAGTTGGGTCAGATCAAAGAATTGTTGCAATTGTGTGCATCATTACTTCATTACTGATAACTTCAATCGTAACAAATTTCAAATTTGGCACCTCTTGCAGTTACTAAGGTTTGTTGTCTAATACATTACTCTGTACATCTAGCCATGATGATATCTACCAATAGACAGGGTTTATTTACAACAATGAATACTGCTCACCCTCTTGGCAGCGTTATCAAAGTAAACTTTTATTCAACTTTGCCACTGTGTTGACAATGTTGTGACTACTATTAGCTAAATGATCTATATCAATGCATCAGAGCAAGTTCAGTAATGTATCAACATGTTGCAGTACTTCATCATTGATACATCCATTGGAAGCACTGTATGAACTTAGTTGAAAAAGTTCAACCACTTCTGTACTTATTTGCAGCAATACAAACACAATCTACAAATTTATCTTAGACACTTGCCTCTGAAACCACCTCCTCCTCGGCCACCTCTAAATCCTCCTCCTCTACCTCCTCTACCCCCTCTGCCTCCCCTTCCACCTCTTCCACCTCCCCTCTTCTGGACTCGACCACCAGCTCCAGGCAGAAATCTTTGTAGTGGCAGTAACTTGTTAGGATCTATGAAAAACTACAACCAAAAATGTTTGATTTTAACTAATATATTAACATATGATTAACTTCTATTAAAAGTTAGTGTAAAAAATTTGGCTATCAGTCAACTCACTTACATGTTTAGTTGATGGGATTTCCCTGTAACAGATTTTAACATTCTAAACATTACCTTCAGACTACTCAGTCACTACTGTAAACCTGAATTTTTTTTGCCGAAGACTTATTTTGCTTATTTCACTGGAAAACACAAATGCAAAAATAAGTAATGACTAAAATGCCTCTTTATATATAAACACAGTGCAGCAGGCTTAGAAATTTGTAAACATTAGTCTTTGAGAACTAGTTGAAGACTGTGAAATCACATTTTACAGTGGAGAAAATACCTAAGTTTACAGTATTTTTCAAACTAGATAATGATTTGGAAGCCTTCCACCTGTTGATGAGCTCAAAACCTGAGTAGGTAGATTGGTTCTACTAAATACGCCCTTCAAACTTCTGATCACCTAGCATCACCAATAAACTCTGACCTCACTGTATACTAAACATAGGTCTTCAGGCCATAGACTACATCAAGACAGTTTACAAGCATGCAATGAAAGGCTTTTAGTTGTCATCAACTTTTGTGTATGTAAATAAATTCAAACTTTTTGTTAATAGTGATATAACTTAATAGTGATATAACTTACTGTTTGTTCTTTTTCAAATGAACCTGCTTTCATTGAATCTGACAACTTGACTGAAAAATACTGAGAAATATATCATTAAGGAACAAATGGTCTGTATCATAATTATGAGCTATCTTACTCTGAACAACCAAATCTCTGATTCAAGGAAAGAACATGTAGTTTTGATGACATGAAATATCAAGGTCATTTAGACTGGCTACAAGAACATGTCATTTTTATGTCATAGATCCTATATTGGAAATATGTGTTATTAAAATACTTTATGTCTGTAAATCTTCCATCCTTTAAAACACCACATAATCACTGTGGTAGCCTGAGTAAACTACCAGCTGCAAACTATGGAAGCCCCATGACAAGAATTGGTAGTCTGTGGACATGTCACTACTGTTAATTTTGAGTACTGTAGTAGTATGTACAATGTACATGTGAGTTCCCCCCAAAACTGAAACATGACAACACTTCAAGGATACAGATTCTCGTATTTGTCCAAATATTTCATCAATTTTTCCAATCTGTTCTTTATTTTTGAGATAAATTGGTGCATTAAAATAGGGAACTTGGTCCTTGAGTATTGATCTCAACACAAGTTCATCTTGACAAGGATGCATCAATGTTCCAGCCTCTGTAAATAAACAAAAAATATACATTTGAGGACAAAAGCAAAATGTAAAATTGAACAGCACAATTATTTTACAAATGAACATACAAAATGTGACTACAGATAAATCTGGTTTTTAAATGGGTCTAAGCCTAACTTAGACTGTAAGATACATTGTACATTGTGTTGCTCCACCCTCACCGGGGTTGACTGATGTGTGAGGGCGCCCCATCAAGGCGTACCTTACAGACTAAGCCTGACCATTAGACAGTGGCCTGAGTAGCCTGAGTAAATATTTACCAAACTGATAGTCAGGTCACAGAGTATACATTGTATAGTGTGAACTGAAGGACTTGTACACTTAAAGTCTTCATTTAAAATCCTTGCAATATTGGATGTTGTGATCTAATATGGCGACATTTGTGTGGTGGGTCATTTGAAATTACACTGCAGTGAACTGGAAAAGTTCCAATTTCGTCATTTTTTATGATCTTAGCAGCGCCTACTATCATGAAAGATATGTAAAATGAGTACATATTTGATTGATTTCAAATACTTCATCGCTAGGTATGTAATTCTTTTGTAATTGGTCCGTACAATGTAAACCATTTTGCTTGCACACTCCGAATAGGCTGGTTACATTGGTTTTCACAGTACAGTATTGGGGACACAGTCAGTATCGCATCCCATACACTGTCTGCCAGCAGGACTACATACATGTACATACCAACAACTGCATCAGGAGGGCCTTGGTCATACTGTCTGTAACCACCCCTACCCCCACCACGTCCTCCTCGACTAAAGCCACCACGACCTCCTCCTCGTCCTCGAAAAGATCCTCCACCACGGCCACGGAATGACATGTTTTTAAATGCAGTTCTTACAAAAGAAAGCTGTTGAGAAAAAATGCCCATCAAAAGTAAATTCTACTATTCTAGTGACGAAAGTACATTGACTTAGGTTAAACCAGTAGGTGTATATGTGGCCTAGTGTGGAAAGAAACAAATTGACAGGAAACCCCATGGAAGTATCATCCATCCATTGATATATCGATACAGCATCAGAATGTGAGAAAATCAAATCCTGAAATTGCTGAATGTCCATTGAATCTCAGTAAGTAATAGTAGGTTATTATTATCCAGTACATACTGGCATAATGCATTTGACGGATGGTGTGTAAAAGAGTAGAACACAAAACTGTTACACGTGCGTTGATCAAATGGTTGAAAATAATAGTATTTTGATTGTACCTTTCGGTCACTTAAAATTAGTGTGCATATGGGTTCATTGATTCCAACTCAACACCCATAAACCCTCGAGGGAAAATGTACCTCTGTTGTGTTCGTGAACACAACCTTTCTCCTCTCTGACTGTAAGTCACTCGTGTTGAGGACAAGAAACACTTACCAAGTGAAAGTTATGGTAACAAATCACCGGCTAATTCTTCATAGCAATGGTAAGGGTCGCTGCAGGGTGTAAACAACCCAAACGCTATCAACTCAACACATGGCACTGTGACTTACCCTTTTACGATACTATTCACGGTATTGTCAATAGCACAATTTTTATATTTAGTGATGAAAAAATACACGTAAAAATAACATAGTTTCGTTAATCTTTGTAAATCTGTTTGGAGAAAAGTAAAGGAAACTATATAACAACACAAATTAACAATCTTAGCTTTCACTATTAGCCCGTTTTACGGCATCAAAAGTAGGGAAGATTGACAGTGCCAAGATTCGCGCAATGTTAGAATCAAAAGAATTTGTTTTCATACCTTTCATACTGCGTAAATTCCATACGCTTTGTTTTATTTCGCACACACTGTTGGTTCTTTTCGAGTTTCCGAGGAAATATTCAGATCGCGTGCCTTCAGCTGTATATACCTCACCACAGAGTCACACACATTCATTGTCACACATGCCATTGAATTGAAAGCAGACATCGCGCATCGGATAGTCAAGTGTCGAGTGGTGACTCACACATTCGCGTCAGACGGGGCCTTTTGTCATGTAAATACCATTATACAGGAAATTTTTCCGAGTTTACCGGATGCATAACGTTGATACAATCCACAAGGAAGAACACATACCATGAGATCGAATATTTGCGACGGAACAGAGAGATCGTGTTGACATGGCAGAAATCCAGCTTCTGTGTTTAAAGTATTTATTGTTTTTGTTCAATGTTATTTTCTGGGTAAGTATAAAGGAACCACTCCTTTCCCTACATCCAACATGCGCTCGATGTTGTTATTTACAAGCGCTCATGATCATGCGATTCCACATTTTCTAATTGTGTGCATTTTGAAATCGTTTCTGTTTTTACGTAATACGACGGGTGATATGTAATACACGTATTATGTTACTGTCTGTAGTCGTTAGTTTGTATTTCATCCACCCACTCCGTTTTATTCTGTCTTCCGATCGTTCATTTCTCCCCTTGTACCTCCATGGTCCTTCACACATCAATGATTTACATGACCTTGTATCATCTATATAACAGGTGTGTTGGTGGTTTTTGATAAATGAATTTTAATATTTAGTTTAGTGGTGGGCGCGGTGGGATGGGTGTATGTCCGTCTCACTCAGTTTTGTGTATCGTTTCAAAGTGTACAACAACAACAACAACAACAACAACAACAACAACAACTATAACAAATAAAGATAAAGTAAACATCAGCAATCTAATAATAAAAGTCACTAAAAAAAACCTAGATAAATACATTCCAAAAAATTAATGATAGTAGAAATCAAAACTTGGAGTTGATGCTAAAGTGAAGTTGAGGCAATGTTTGTTATTGTTAGATATTTGTTTTGTTATTATCATATTATACTATTTTTTAAATATAGAATTGTTGCATTTCCCAACTTCAATCATTTAAGTACACTTCATGTGAAATGGTCATTGTTGGAGGGTGTTGGTGTTATTAAAGCATGCATCCTACCATTGCAAGTGTACAGGTATGCTACTGTCGTGGTAGACTGAAAAATCCATTGTTTTTTCCACAGGCACTTGAATCAATCTGTATGAATTTTTTTCTCTAAATGTTGTAAAAATTGTACTTTAAAATGTTTTGTATCCATATTGATTCAAGTGCCTGTGTTTTTTCCATTTACTATACTCCAAGCCAACAGTGAGTGCACTTCCTGGTTACACAAGTGGATCAATGGCAGATCTTCAAGTCTATGGTGCATGAGATCTGAGATAAATAAATTAAAGAAAGTACTTTCTTTATTTTTTATTAATCCTATTTTATTCAGATCTCCTGTGCCCAGTATCTATGGCATGGAACTATATGCTGATAAAACACAGACTTGTGTATGGCTAAAATCCCCCCCCCCCTCCCCCACTAATTGGTAAAGTTTAATTAAAGTCACAATCACCTCCATGCATGACATCAAACAAAGAACACCTACACATGAATGAATTCAGAGAATTTAGACTTTTAAAAGAATGACTGTTTAAGACTGTACATGTATAAACTAGCACTATAGGGAAGAGTTCACCAACGCACTGACTTAGAGTGTAACTACTCAAAGGATGTTGCATAATAGCTCAGTACCTCATCAGATCAAATTTCTAAAAGATGCCTGTCTGAAACCATACAAAGTACAATGTACTCAGCATTTAGATGTAATTACTTTCATCTTCCAAACTCTGGAGAAATACTTGCTACTAGTGTTTGTTACATGCATAGTGTGTCTGTTCTTTTTTTACATAGTACCTGAACATAGAGGGGGGTATATTTTGATAACTCACAACCATCTATTTGACATTAGGTGCTGGAGGTAAACATACAAAGTTATAATCTGTGGACTATTGAAAACAATATTTATGTATTGAAAAAATATGATTATGAAGAATGTAGATTTTTTTGTTTCACTCTTGTGAAGGTACATTTAACTGTAGCTGATGTCATGCTTTCACATAGGCCTACCTCGGATATGAAATGTGTCTGTGTTTGTGGCTAGACATCATTCTTTGATTAGTAATCTACATTTTGATTGGCCAGTGACCACATGCAGTCACATCAACAGCAAATGAAATCGCAGTATTTATGTTTCTGGCTTCAAAAAATTCAAACAGGTGGTTTTTGTCCAAATCATTCAAATATAATGTATATCTAAGTTGATGTGCATTGTCTACTAGTAATGTAATACTGCATTATATGTTGGCACCATTCCTTCGGCAGATTTTTTTTCTGTCTCATAATCTTCAAATGTTTAGAATATAATTGTTATTCACTTTTAGTTTTTTAAGGAAAATATTGTTTGCAACATTTTTACCAGTTACTCAAGTCATCTCTCTACTTTTCTGGTCATCTGGGCTTACGTATTCTTACTGTTTGCAGTCACTCACTACTGATCAGCTACAAGCTAGGTTATCATTTAAAACAAAAGAACATCTGTGAGAATGAATGTTCATGGGCTCTAGGTTCATACTTAGTAATGGAATTTCTACTCAGAGAGTCAAAATATTTCTTGGGAGTGAATCCCATGTACATTTTCTTGCCAAAGTGTCTCTTTTTAGAATGTAAGATGAATTTTAAGTACAGTTCAGGCTGAATATTGAATTCATTTACTTTTCATATAAATATAATTGTCTACATTTGCCTCTTCATCAAACTATCACATAAGTATTGTGACCAATGAGTGTCTTGTCTTTGGTTGAAACAATTTCTTTAAAGATTAAAAAAATATGAAAAATTCTGACGTACCTACCTTTTTGTGAAGTCTTGTTATCAGAAACAAACATTTGTTTTGCCTTACCAACTGTATAGTGTACTACAGTATACAATCTTCTATAGTTCAAGGTCAGGTCTGATATAGACTGTAAAACAGTCATGTTGTTCAGCCCTATCAGGCCTCTTAACTACGACTGACTGACTGACTGACTGATCATGACTGACTGATGTGAGTGCTGGCTGATAGCGTGGCACAAATGTGGTATCTTACAGACTAGGTCTGATATAGATTTAGCCTTGAAGTTATTTCATGTATACAAGTGGTGAAAACAGACACTGGTAAAATATCAAACACAAAGACAACACTGAGGCACTGATTGATTAATATTGTATTTATTTAATAGTTATGTGTAACTGTTCAGTCTGATGTGAGTGCTGACATGAGTGCAATTTACACCTCCACTTACAGTGGTTTAGTTAGAGGCCATGTTGACATCCAGACTAGAGTTATAGATGGGTATGACCTATTTTGAACATATGATATGAACAGCTAGGATACAGCTGTAATTTGGGTTTGTTTGTAATTTTTTTAATTTTTGTTTACATGGTGTATTCAAAGTTTGATTAAATATTTCATACAAAACTAACTTTAACAAAAAATTGTTCACAGGTGGAAAATCTGTTTGGATCTACAGAAAATGTCAGCGTTTATACCATGCATAAGATATGGAATATATACTCTGGTTGTTCTATGTCATGACAACACATGTCTATGTCACTGGTTCTGCTGTGTTCGAAATATGAGTCAAAACATTCAAGATTGCCATTACTTTCCCTTGTTTTTCTTTGATATTACTGGCACTGGTATAATTATGTTATGCTCCAATATTTGTCTTCATTCAGTTGGAAAATACGTGTGACCTAAGGGGCCTTTGTCACTACTCGTCTAGTGACTTGTAGTGACAAAGGCCCCTTAGGTCACTTGCATTTTCCTTGGCTGAACGAAGAAAAATATTGGAGAACAACATCTAAATATTATTGGACTACATATTATACATAGTTGAATGATACCTTAATGTTGTTCACTGTCAATTACCATTTCTTTCTTTACAGTTGGCTGGTGTATTAATTCTTGGACTTGGCATCTGGGCACATATTATATCTAACCAGGTTAGTGACTATTGCCAATAGATTAGGCAAAATAAAAACAATTATATAATATGTGGACTGTCCATCAATCAATCAATCAATCAATCAATCAATCAATCAATCAATCAAATATCTATAGTGCCAATTTCCAGAACAATGTTCTGTTCAGTAGTACTGAATGGCGAAAGCACATCATAAGTTTTGGTGAACAAAAAAGTCTTCAGTTTTGTTTTGCAACAATCCATGCTGGAGGCTTGGCGAATGTCAAGTGGCAAAGAGTTCCATAGTTTAGGGGCGACATATGAGAATGAATGACCTCCATAGGTGACTTGTCTGTAATTTGTTGTTGCAAGCAGATTCTTGTTTGTAGAACGTAGAATGTCACTAGTCACTGAAGACCGAAGTTTTCATAATATACTTATTTATCATGATTTATTCTTTCAGGGTGGCATTGATTTTTCAAAGTTAAGGGGTGCAGAAGTGGATTCTATTATAGTATTCCTGTTTGCAAACTATCCATTGTTTATTATCTTTATTGGAATCATCATTTTTGTACTTGCTACATCAGGATGTATAGGTGCACTTAGAGAGAATACATGTTTGTTGAACTTTGTAAGTATATGTATAATTGATCATTACATGTACATGCATACAAGAGATTACTTGCACTGCAGGGCAAAACTGAAAACATTATTACATACCTGCATGCAAATGATATGTAATTGAGGATGCAATTGTTCATTCTACACAAATGCGCATTACCCCATAGTGACAATTTTTATTGAAATTTGTTGTTTCAGATAAACTTATGTAATAATAACAGAACCCTGTGCTGCGTGAGTGCCAGTATGGGTACTCAGGGTATTTGCACTCTTGCTTGCAGTGTTTTCTGCTGCACTTTGACTTGTTATGCTCGTGACAGGACTACCACAAAAAACACTGCAAGCAAATAACCAGAGTACGTCACATTGTGGAGTTTTGTCATATTAACAGTTGGCTTAAATGTAGGAACTGCTAAGACTCTCTCACAACCCTCACTGGCGTTGATAGATTGTCTTGTGTTTACACTTACTATATTTTGACATCATGGCTAGCATAGTCCCCTTGTATGGTGCTCTTTGTCAAACTAGTGAAGTTTGAATGAGGGAGCATAATACTAGGGGATTAGGCTAGCTGGTGTGTCAAAATATAGAGACAATTTAGTGAATGCTGTGAGAGTCTAATGCAATGCTCAACTTAATTTATCTGTACTAATAACATGTATGATGTCTGGTAATAGTAGTCTGTAAGATACGCCATGCTAGAGTGCCCTCACACATCAGTCTTGGAAATCTTGAGCAGTCCAGTGGGGTGGGATGACACATTGTATCTTACAGTCTGTAGTGATAGGTGATAATCTCAACTATTTGGTTGAATTCAACTGATGAATGTTTCACCACCTGATAGACAATCAGATGGTTAACCGAACTGTTTGACTACCCAAACTGGTTGGTTAAGTGAACTGTTATGCTAACTAAACTGTTTGGTTAATTTGACCGTTTAATTAACAGAACTGCTGGGTTAACCGAACTGTTTGACTAACCAAATTGTTTGGTAACCAAACTGGTTGGTTAACTGAACTGTTATATTAGCTGAACTGTTTGGTTAATTTGACTGTTTGGTTAACAGAACTTTTGGGTTAAATCAACTGTTTGACTAATCGAATTGTTAGATACCTGAACTAGTTGGTAACTTAACTGTTAGGTGTTCTCACTGAATCAATAAAATATTTGTCAATTTGATCACTAATCTTATGTTTAATTTATTTTGTATTATTGTAGTTTGCTGCTGTGCTATGTATAATATTTCTACTTCAAGTTGCCCTGGGTTTATTTCTCTTCATCACATTACAATATAACAAAGAAAGTGTAAGTATAGATATATGTCATAAATCCTCTTTGTGTCTGTGTTAGAAAAACGAAGGCTGGACTACCAGAGATGTATGATTTTGGAACCACGCTATTAGCTATCATTTTAGAAGTCTGATAAGGCTGAACAACACGACCAGTTTGTTACAGTCTAACATTATGCAAGATTGCCAAGAAAACTGGATTGAAATTTGTTCCTCATTCATTATTCACTGTATTTCATTTCAATGAACATGCATTGAATAATGGGAAGAAAAATCATACATTTACATGTAATGTAATTTGTTCTTTTAGTTTTTTGGGGAAGTGGAATCAGTCATAAACATATCTATAAGAAAATACCGAGATGATATCAACCTACAAGAACTCATCGATGGACTTCAACAAGGGGTAATTATGTAGTATTTTAGTATTTGACAACAGTATTTGTTACTTTTTTGGCCAATATGTGGTGATATTGAGAGTTGATGGTTTAGTTAGAAACCATGTTCGTCATCCAGACTATCGGTATACTGCTAACAATGCCCAGATAGTATTTATTGTCAATTGTCAAATATATTTATAGGGGGTTAGACTGGATTATCTACAGGATAATTATTTCCATTGCCCCTGTCCACATTAGCTATTGATATAAATATTTATCTTGACTGGTAAATATATTTGTAACAATGCCAGGTGACAATTTTTGATGCCATTAAATCCATTTATTGACTTTACATGATTATGCTAGATTGAATCACCATTTTATGTAAGTGCTTCTTTTAAAGTTTTTGAGTTTAAATCGTCCACACACACACACACACACACACACACACACACACACACACACACACACACACACAGAGACACACACATACACAGACAGACAGACAGACAGACAGACAGACAGACGGATGGACAGACACCGCATCATACCTATAGCACTCCTGAACCTTATCATATTCAGTTGTGTTAAAAACCATGTAGAAGTAAAACAGTTCTGAAACTCAGTCTGTGCCTCTTTTAAAAAATGTAGATTAACATTTAGTTTGACAACACAAGCCAGTATAGGAACAAAACAGATGCCTAATTACAGTGCATGTTTGACTTTCTCCTAGATGGAATGTTGTGGGAGTGAAGGATTTGATGACTGGGAGCAAAATTTATATTTTAACTGCTCAATGGAGGAAATTGGTGCAGTTGAAGCATGTGGTGTACCATTTTCTTGTTGTCGGAAGAATCCCGAGGTAAACATCAGACTGAATTCTTTGTTCTTACCATATATTTATTGATGTTTTCTTGTAGTACATGAACTACTTTTGAGCCAAAGTATAAAATTTTCATGTTGACTTTGTACCCCCATTCTGGATCTACCTGGTTCCCCAAACGTAATTTCATACATCTTTTCTGATAGATAAGTACAAGATTTGACAGAAATAACACAATATATTGAAATACTTGGACAGAAATACTGAAATATATAAAGAAATATTTGACAAAATCACTGCAGTATAATGTATTTATACAATATTTACAAATTAATCTCATTTTTGTATAATGTAAGAACAGTTTTTGATGATCAGAAATTTTTGTATCATAATTTTTAGGATACCGTTATTAATATTCAATGTGGGTATGGTATCAGAAAACAAGGCATGGTAAGTTTTCTTTCATAATTCGTCTACTTTAAATTTTGGATGTGATAGTACCAAAAGATGCATAATTTATCAAGTTAGGGTAGGGTTAGGTGTAGTACAGCGTCGCTGTCTACTTACGCCATCAGAGCTCTCTCAGCAAATTATAAATGTATCTGTATTAGTAGAACACTTTGTAAACATCCAAATATGTATTATCACAAACACAGATAGGCAAATACTGAAGCTGGTAGCAACTTCATAATAATAACTTAGTAATAATTCCCTAATATCTAAGTCTTTCAGGCATGTTCTATAGGGTTCTTTATGATGCACATGACTTTTCGATCTTTCCTCACATATTTTACTTAAAGTTGATAAGAACTTGCGGTACCTCATTCTATTCCATAACATTTAGATATACAGTCAGGTGATGACCTACTAAAAGAAATAATATTGATTCAAACTGTCAGATTGCATTTATTGATTTATTGATTGTTTCACTCGTTCCTTATGCACTTTTATGAGTACAGTATGTTGAACAGTAATGGCATTCAGGGTTTGTAAGTGCTGTTTGAAAGCTGTACTGGATGAAATGGGTAAATGTGTATTTTATTTATAAGTGGTAAATCAATCTGAGTACAGGAATAGTGATATGTGATACTTGGGATGCAGGACAGGTAACCAACAACAGACAGGGGTCTGATGGTAATGTTAGAGTTTTACTGTCGGAGAGATGAGAAAGATACACTAAGGGTAAAGGAACAGTGGTACATAACAATGGGGATTCAATGCAAATACATGTAGTAGGAAAGTCACCGGACCAAACACTTTTATCATTTTTTTTTTTATATCTGAGGAAGTTTGGATGTAACATTAACAGTTGGACTCCATAATTATAATGTGTAGCATTCTAACAGTAAACAGAGTTTTGGAATCCGGGGCTCATTTGGTGTTTATACTTTGATAACTTACCAACACTACTTACATCATGGTCTTTGCATGAAACCTGTCTTATTCCTGCTTACCACAATCAAACAAATGCATCAGTGTTTTTTCACGGGTTGTAGTTTTCTTGAATAAAGTAACAGCAAAAGTGGAAGAGTTTATCTCTGAGCCACAGTCTATGTCAAAAGATCTGATGCTCATCGCTATTTCAACTGGACACAAGGTCAGAAATACTGAAGACTATTATTCAAACAGCATCTTACATGTAGTATATGAGTTGATCATCAAATTTATTTTGCTTTTGATAATCTTGAAAACTAGCCCCAATGTTGTATCATTTTGGTAGGAATGTTTCATATATTTGATTGATGTTTAACTTGCAGAATGTTGAAAGAGGAGAAACTATTTATGTGCAGGGGTGTTCCAGTGCAATTGAATTTTTCCTTGTTGAACACTATTACACAATTGGTGGAGTTCCAATTGCTTTTGCTTTATTAGAGGTAAGAATTACTTTTAGTATAACTGATCTGAAAAGTTCTCCATCTGTCTCCGTCAAGTCTAGTCTAGTGTAGTCTGTCTATCCATCCATCCATCTCTGTTTGTTTGTCTGTCTGTCTGTCTGTCTGTCTGTCTGTCTGTCTGTCTGTCTGTCTGTCAGTCTAGTCTGTAAGTCTAGTCTGTCTGTCTGTCAGTCTGTCTCTGGCTAGTCTGTCTGTCAGTCTGGTCTGTCAGTCTAGTCTGTCTGTCAGTCTAGTCTGTCTGTCTGTCTGTCTGTCACTGCCTTTACTGTACCAATTGTGCTACAATACCATTGGCACTATTGTCATCTTTATTGATTGTACCCTCTTCCTGTTTCTCTACAGATGTTTGGAATATTTTTTGCCAGAAAAATAGTGTCCATTGTGAAGGATTTGAAAGCAAGATACAAATACCAAGAAAGACAACTCAGAAGATACCAGCAAGAACAAGAACAAATAGAACAGGCTATGATAGCTTCCAGAAAACCACACAGAGTTTACGACCGTACAGAAGTATGAACGATTGTTTTTTATCCAATACTTAAAGTTGCATTTTCTGATACTTACTTGGTATCATAGGGTGGTAATTTAACATACCATACCTGTACTAGCATACACAGTGCAAATATAGTGTTTTTATAGTGTTTGACAATCAGACAATGTGCTAATAGTGATGAGATTCTTCCTAAATTTTCACATAAATCAAATACATATTATCAGCTAGGTTAAAGTCCAAGGATTCAATCCCAGGTTCTCACATTAGTGTTAATTTTATCAGTGGAACCATAAGAATTAAATAGGATTAGTCTTTGCTCTGGACTAACTTTTTCGAGATCTCTACCAGACAACTGTTTTTTGTCACCCAAATTTTAACCCTAAACCAAACTGGGCCTTTCAGATATTGAAAATCACAGGAAACAATTTTATCTGGACTAATCGCTGTGCTCACTATCAATGATTCTTGACGACAGTGCCTTCATTGAATCGGCATAAAGTTTGGATGGATATAACCAATAAGGAGATTGTTTTGGCTACCGAATGTTTAAATGTCTTAACGTCAAAAATGGGCATACACCTATAACATTGCTGTCAGAAGTGTTATGAATAAAGACAAATCTTACAACTTTTCTCTCAGAGGTGTTAAATTCTCATAGGAATAAGTTTAAAACTTACAACTTTCCTCAAATAGTTATTACAATTTTATAATTACAAAACCACAACTTTTCTCACCTGATTTGTTACAACATGAGAATGCACTTACGAATGATTGGACAATGTCACATAAGCACAATAAGTGAACTTCCTTCATTTAGGGAGGAAGAGGATCTGGTGTCAATACGATTGCTGAACTTCATTTTCATACTTCTAACCAAATTTCAAAAATGTTCACACCTTCAGTGATAACAGGTTCTGTATTTACTGCTGAGATGTTGATATGTGGATAAAGATGTACTTCTAATGTGAGATACAGTGCCGGGTTTCCGGTAGTATTTTGATGTGTTTACTATCGTCTCATAAACTGGTTCATAAGGTTGGAGATGCATGTTTATCATGTTTTTACATTGCATCGATCGTAGTGGTGTGACCGCTACATTTTACATCATGGTTTACATCATATATAAATGTGTGATGTCGCACTTGGGAATGTTCATTTAGGGGAGGGGGTTTTGTCCTAAACGAAAGATTTTTGCCTATTGTGACATTGTGCGATCATCCCTTACAACTTTTCTAACTGAAGTATTACAACGTGAGAATGCACTACGAGTTTTCTAACTGAAGTGTTTACAATGAGAAGATACTGACAACTTTTCTAACTGAAGTGTTTCCATCCTACATAGATACAAACTGCATAATTTACTGTAATTTTCATCATTTGTCATTTACATTAATCCTAGATACAAATGTCCAATAATTTTATCACGTTACTTTCAAACTGATTATAACTAACACTAACTGTTCAGTTGCTTTTACAACTAGTGATAGTTGATCATGATTACGATTTTCAAACTTTTGGAATTTTATCAGCCACTTTGTTGTGTTTGCAATATCTGTAGAGTTGTGCAATTTTTTACCTGAAAATGAAATAGATTTTTCTAATTTTGTACAAGTGTATTGTTAGAATACATTTTCTAGCTATGGATCAGCACTTGGTATGAAATAATGAGAGCAATATTCTACTTTAGCCATGACTATCAAGAGAATTGATTGGCCATAACCATCAACAGAGTTCATTGGCCATATCCATCAAGAATGTGTTTTAGCCTTGACTATCAAGAGAATTGATTGGCCATAACTAACAAGAACATTGATTGGCCATGACTATCAACAGAGTTCATTGGCCATAACTATCAAGAGAATTGATTGGCCATGACTATCAAAAGAAATGATTGGTCATGACTATCAAAAGAAATGATTGGTCATGACTAACAAGAACATTGATTGGCCATGACCATCAACAACAGTGTTTATTGGCTATAACTCACAAGAAAATTGATTGGCCATGACTATCAAGAAAAGCAGGTGTTGTGATTATTAGAACGATAATTGTAGAAATAGGGTACTTTACAATGGTAGTAATAGTGATAATAGAAATATAATTAAGTATATGTGTTTGTCTATTCAGATAAATACATTTTAAGGATTGTGACCAAATATGTGTTATTCCAAGTCACCGCCGTACATTTATACTTATCGAGTGTTTATAGACAAAAATCAGTGTAGTGTACTTTGGTACTTTGGGTATTGTATTGTCAGTACAGCTGTAATGAATTCTGCAAATACTCATGTGAAGACTCGTACTCAGAGTACTCATTAGGTCCTGTCACAGTATCTTAAAACTCTATGCAAAACAAGTGCAGTATTTTTTGGCAGTCTTATAAATACTGCTCAGCGTTCATTGATTTTGATATTACAATCTGTCGTCAAATAAATTTCATTTCCTATTTTGAAGTATAGTTCACCAATATGTGCCTAAAGGTACAAGGTACTTTTTGGGGAACAGTTGATGTATGCATGGTCTTTCATTTCAGAACTTAAAAGTTTGTTTACTGAGACTTACCCCCTCTTCAAGTGTTATTTTGA
>NC_135570.1:6422821-6457821 GCF_964340395.1 Glandiceps talaboti | reverse complement strand
CAAGTAACCTATACCATGTATACCCCCAAGGTATACACAGACAGGAAGTAGAGCGCCACCATGGCAAATTTTGGAAAGGCCTATTGAAAAGGGTTTTTGCCGTTTTGTCAGATAATGACTTACTCATAATATCGTACAGTATCAAATCACATATGGGTAAACATATTTGTGTACAAGTATACATAATATGGTGCAATAAATCCAATTAAATAGATTTTGGGTTTGCGTTGACAAATTAGCACCCCAATGAATCAACTTATTACTTCCATTTATAGATCAAATAGACTTTTAATTAATATGCAAATTTTGTTGATATTTTAACCATGTTTTTAGTGAATATATTGTTGGTTGTCTGATCGTGAAAAATAAAAGTCCAGTTACAGCTAGTACACCTTTAATGTGTTACATGATCTTCATAGTGTTCACTTCAATGACCATTCCAGCTATAAATGTTCTTTCTTTTCCCAGTAAATTAGAAAGGTTAAGGTTTAAACTAATTCCTTTCTATAGTTTGTTGTACCTCCGGTTCTTGTGTGCAATTTGTTTTTCTTTTACTTTTTCTTCGCTGTTTCTATCTTTGTCCTATACTGAATGAACAGTTTAAAATCACCGTTATATTTTCTTGCTTTACTTCTGTAACACAACCTTCAAATTGCTACTTTACTTTTTTTAAAAATGAAATCTGTACAGATGCTGTGGTAAGGTAAGCGAGTATATGTTGACGTATCCTTCGCTAATAATGCCCATATATGTATAACAATGGCGTCATGACACGCCACATGATGACGTCACTTTTTGCAGACAGTGACAACTTGAATGACATGACAATAGCTAAATATATTTTATCGAGACGTTGAAATACATGTAGTCCGTTAGGTGGTAGATATTTAGCTAACACATATGAACGCCTTACATTCTTGTTGGTTTATACACTGTATTCCATCAAGCAACGGATTCAAGGACGGTACCATCAGTTTGGCTGTTGTAAAAGGACTTCATTTGTCTATGTTGCTTTTGTTTTCTCCAACAGCGACAGGCGAAAACTTGTACGAATCCACGTCGGAAGTTTTCGTTAAATCCACAGTAGATCAAGGGGTTGAGGGCGCTATTGGCATGGCCTAACCACAGACAGAAGGAAAACAGTTTTTGCTTCACAAGGAAAGGAACCTGGAAAATAACAAAATTGCAAGGGTTTTAATTTCACTGTCGTCAGAATGGATCCAGTCGAATTTTCGCTTCCACATGCAATGGACGTTTGGTTGAGGGGAATGTAAGGTGTGTTGTTTTTTCAAATATTTGTGTATATATGATTTACACTGTTTTGATTTCGAGAATTGCTACACCAGGCCAAGTGAATTTGTAAGTTTGTGGAAAGTGATAATATATAAATAAATAACATGATAGTTTTTTTGTATACCTATGAAAGTGTCAGGCTTTCGATGTGTCTTGTTTCCACCTCTTTAGACAGAGAGAGGCAGAGAGAGCGAAAAAGACAGAAAGAGACAGATATATACAGAGAGAGAGAGAGAGAGAGAGAGAGAGAGAGAGAGAGAGAGAGGGGGGGGGGAAGAGAGAGAAGGAATCGCTAAATTATGACATTAATATATATATATATATATATATATATATATACATATATATATATATATATATATATATATATATATATATATATATATATATATATATGTACACACACACACATATATATATTGTATAGATTAAAGTACAGAAACAACAAGGAATATTCAAATCAATAAAGACATCTATGTTGTCGCACGCATCTTTACAATTCCCACACTTCCTCATTCTTTAACGTTGTATGTCAGTCTTATTAAAGTGTCAACTTTCGTTTCCAGGTTTGACTTTTTCGAACTATGGAATTCCACAGACTTATTACTATAACGGTATGCTAATTAAATTGTACTCACGCCGAGTTCAGGTCCCCAGTTATCAATCACCTGGAACATCTGATATGGGAGCCAGCAGAGTGCAAAGGTCACCACCACAACTATCAACATTCGAATAACCTTTAAAAAAAGAAGAGCGCTTCAGTGAATATCGTGGCTTGTTGCAACAAACGAAACTGGGGACTGTGTAATGTGACGTGATGATGTGAAACAAAACTTGTCTCTGCCTCAACAAACATCTTTCTAATATTGCTACATTCTATTGTCCGGCTCCACAAACAGTTTACATTGCTAAATCTTATCGCGTGGTCCGGGAGAAAATCTAATGAACATCACTACATCTCACTGTCTGGCATGACAAAAGAATGAAGTATAAATTGTTACATTTTAATCCATTTACATGCCTGGCAAGAGTATATGTTGCTACAATGTATATGATTTGTTACATTTTAGTCTATTGACATGCCTGACAAAGAGTATATGTTGCTACAATGTATATGATTTGGCAACTATCTGTTAAGATAATGGTACTCATGCAAAGAAAATGTAGCAAAAGTTTAGAACGATTTTTGTCGACCCAGAAGATAATATGTAACAATATTTGCAATAGCCTGACGATTTTTGTTTCAACTCAATTGGTTCCCATTGCATTTCCGGTTTCCACAGACCTTGTAATTTTCATAGCGGATAGTTAAATTGGTGTGATATGACAACTTGGAGTTCAGACGAAGCATATAGAAATACATTATATTAAAAGATACACTGAGTCTCACTTTGTACTTGAAATTCAGTGATGATGGAAATGTCAACCCTTGAGTATTGTTAAACATAGCAAACTAAATGATGTAATCATTAGATTTGATGTACCTCTTGAGTCAGTTCGATGAATAAATTATCTCTACCTATGAAAATCTGATATTATATTTAAGGCCAGGGCAAACATGGAAAGTTAACGTAAAGAGTCGAATAGTTCAATTTTTGTCAGAATTCTGAACGAGTATGGTTTCCTATATCGTTAACAATTCCATGACCACACATACCATAAACGGATGATAACGTCGACTTGTATTCTTCCTTCTTTTTGTTTTGAGTTGATTTAGGCATGAAACTGAATTTCAGCACATCATCTTACCCTCCCCCCTCCCCCTCCACAACATACAATTGCAATACATGTATGTCACATTGCTGTGTGTGTGTGTGTGTGCGTGCGTGCGTGCGTGCGTGCGTGCGTGCGTGCGTCTGTCTGTCTGTCTGTCTGTCTGTCTGTCTGTCTGTCTGTCTGTCTGTCTGTCTGTCTGTCTGTCTGTCTGTCTGTGTCTGTGTAAATCCACTCTGCAAGAGACACACACACAATTGTATCCGTTCTGACTTTTGTTCCTGCACAGCTTACTTTCTTCAGCTGTAAAATACAACCTTTCTCAGAGAATTGGTACAACTGGTGAATAGTCATAGGATAAAATTCACAGCGGAATAAATGATATCTATACACCTTAGATAGTGGCTGTCTAATAAACATTGCAAAGTTATTGACAATTTGCATACCATCGAAAAGTACATTTTTAAGGTTTCAAATGACCCTAGGCTCAAATGAACCTATGAACCCTCGGTTTTAGGTTCACGTCCGTGTTGTACCTGGGTGTGTGTTAGTAGGACGCAATTCCCATTTTAGTTTGATTTATTATCATTTTATCACGCATTCTTCATATCACTGATGAAGTACATGAGTGTACTGGTTCACCGAGAAAGGTTGTGAAGAATTCAAAGAAGCTCAAACGTATGTTACCTTTCGTTTTGTTTTATCCTGTGTGGCTGTTGTCGACTCTATTCGTTCCCCCGGTATTCTGGCTATCCACAGCTTACGTCCAATAGAAAAGTATGCGAACAACATTATTCCTAGGGGTAAGGCGTACGTCAAAATGAATAAACTTAGCGTATAAATATCTTCATTTAGAGAGTCTGACCAGTTGATGTCTTCCATACAGAATATTTGGCGTACACCATCATCCCATGTATAGTCTTCGTAGTAGGTATACACCAATATTGGTATGTTGATGAGAATGGCCAGAACCCATACAATTAACACCACGATGCCGGTGTTTCGCTCCGTGATACGTGCTCTCAAAGGGTGCAGAATGGCGAAGTAACGATCACCAGCGATAACCGATAAAGTCAGAATACTGCAGACAACGGATACACCTTTCAAGAAAAGATAAGACAAGACAAGATAGGTATTAGGGCATAAATCGTACATATATTTACATATTGTGTATATACAAGCATCACTCCCTTGTAAATTTACGTATATAAAAATCCATCAATTTCCAATTGGCAAACTTCATAATCGTAGAAAAACATATGGTTGTACAGTTTTACATAATTATGGTTATTTATAGTTTCTATGGAAACGCAATTCATAGATGAAGAGGCATTACTCTTCAATAGTGTGAAGTTGACGTAAGTGAGAAATGGAAAGAACGATATATTTAATGAATGCTTTCCGTAATAAGGGCAAAAAATGCAAGTCTTTTGATTGTTGTTCCCACACGCATTATCAGTATCCACAATTCTAAGCTACCATACTTGATATATATATCCCTTAATTGGTTCATTTTCAATAGTTGTGCCAATGACTCGTTGAAATTAAAAAGGTACATATTCAATAAATTGTGCAGTACAATGTGTTATCGTTGATATGTGTAACCAAAACAGGTCTTAGCAGAAGCCACACTGCTTCTCAAATACTTTATTTCTGTGTGACTGAATGGTGACATGATTTGAAAGAAATTCGTGGTAATAAAATTGATATTAAAAAGGTGTCTGTGATATGCAGAAGAAAATGGCTGGATGCACGGACTGATGCACAGACGGACGCATGGACGAAACGATGCATGGATGTGTAATAGTTCCCCTTTAGGGAACTAAGTATAAGACATTTGAAGCTTGGATTCTTAAGATGTTGCCAGATTACAAAAAGGTGATTGGATTAAAATGAACACCAACAGGTTTTGTGTTGCACGTCCGCTTTCAATGTATATACTAATTTATATTTATATGGTTTGAAGGTGACGTGACATGAGTGATGGAAACCCCGGTGGTGGCTGTCCCAGACGAAGCGGGTACGCATGCTTGTTAGAAATTTCACTGAAACGGGAGGTGTTTTTCGTCGGCCGGCCATGATCTAGGTCCGTGGAATCGTAAAAAGGGGTACCTTTTGAGATCACCCTAACATTAGGGCAAACAGTTCACGTGTAATGTATGGATTAGGTGTCCTTGAAGGTAAAACCTCTCGGAAATAAGGGGGTGTTTTTCGCAGTAATTCCAGATTCATTAATAAAAGGAGGTGTTTTTCATTGAAATATTCCGGGAAAAGGGGTACATTTGAAATTTCGCTAACAAGCATGGGTACCCACCCATCCAGAGACTGCGCGCCACCGCCGGGACGTAAATCAACTGACGTGTGTGGTGCGGTGTAATGTGATGTGATGTGATGTGATGTGATGTGATGTGATACGACGTGGTGTAACGTGACATAATGTGATGTGAATTGATGCGAGTGAGATATAACCCTGTGGAATAAAGGAATACAATGCAGTGTGATGGTATGACACCACGTGTACAAAATAGCTCACAGCACCTTTGTGGAATGTCATTGTATGCCCTTAAAGTGATACAGTTCGATCATATGTGGCGTGATGAATGTACAATTTGACAGGAAACAGAATCAATTTTTGCCTTCTACAATATTGATGAAGGTTGAATTCAATATGTGAAGATTACCAATGCACACTTGTTCCGAACATATAGTTTCAAGATGTGGTCTTAGCAAAAATAGTACGTTTATATTAGTATGCATGTGCTTAGGTAGACACACCATGAAAATACCCCCCCCCCCCCAAAAAAAAAAAAAAAAAAACACGTTCGACTTGAAGCAAACATGTAATTGAACCTTTAGACCTATACTTCAAAGACAATTTATAGCTCCCCACAGGCACTACAAACACCCTCGGGGTATCACATCCAATAAAACACTATGTCTACAGCAGTTAGAATTTATGGCAACACCTTACAGATTAAATGTACAGTTGGACTAATGAGAATTTAACTAGATGAAGAAAGATTTCCTCCTGTAGAGGTCATCTAAATTTCATTAGCATAGCTCGTCTATAGACATGGTTACTTGAATTTATTCGGGATAAGTCGGTCAAAAATGGTCGAACTTGACAGTTACAGCTCTGGTACTCAAAGAAGACCACAGACTCTGCCCGTGTTAGGCTCGCATATCACGATAAGTAGGATGCTGTAGGGCAACACTGATTATTCTAATACCTGTACTGTGTAATAAAACTATGGCAATTTGATTACCTGTTTTTGTACAGAAACGTAATAACAACGTAGACAATTTTGATGTTTAAGGGCAAATACCCAGCATTTTTCTCCATCAGTTCACAACAAATTAACTTATGGATTTGCTGGTTGAAAATAATCATCCTTGTATTAAAATAGCCCAAAGACATAGCTCTTCGGCTTGACACACATTGCACTGGCTCGACAGATGTTCTTGCGAACGTTAAAGACATTGTCATGACAGATAGCCAAGTCTTTAGGTTATATGTCGTACAGTATTGTCCTATTTTAATAACTCAAGTACACTCGAGAATGAAAATAAATATATGGTCAATAACATTTAGGTGTGTATTTTGACAATACTTGAAATATATTGTTATGATGGAAAGCTCGATCTATCCCTTCGCAAATCCTTCAAGTTCACTTGCTATCCAATTACGCATGTCAGCTTTTTATTTGTTGACAAACATGATCCGTCGTGTCGCGATCACTCTGAAAACCGTAGACCCAAGTTCTCCCAACTTATTTATCACGTTTAAATCGGTTTACCTGAGCTCACATGGGAAAAAATGTTCATAAATCATTCAAATTTCTGCCCAGACGTAGTGTGGGACCCCGAGGTTAGGAATATGATAACTATTGTGCTTTAACCGCAAATGGTAAATGGGTTCTCTCATTTGTAGTCTGTGTATGAAATAGGGAACTTGCAATCCAGACTGAGCATGCTTAGACACGAAGGACTATGGGATTATCTGTGGTTATCGTAATAACTTATCTGGAGCTACAGATGAAATAAACCTCTCACACTGGTCAAAGTGACTATGAATTGATTATTGGTGGTTATAAACAATGTAACGATATCGTTTACAATACCAATTGATTAGTATCTATTATCACATTTCCCACGATGCAACATTCAATATGGCGGGTTTGCAAGTTCCCTATTGTTGGGTCATGATTACGTGACGTCAGTACTTCGATTTGTCTACTTCTGGAAATGTACAGTTCTCGAGAGCTATAGACCACACAATATGTCGACATGGTAATACGATTACAATTTTATTTGCATGCTCGAGTGATTGTTAGTTTTATTTACTAGTATTATGTCATTATTGGCTAATGTAAATATGGAATTTATGTTGATTGACTCTGTAAATATGTCAGATATCATCTTTCCTTCCATCCTGTCTGGCATGAAAACAAGCCAAAATAAAATAAAAAAGGAAAAAGGAAACTTTTACACGATGATTGAACGGATCGTGTTTTTCTAAAACAGTGCTTTATATTATAATTGAAATACCGTGTTATGTCTACTATTACATAGCTACAGCGACTACTTGCATCAGTGCGCTCACAAACTATTTGTATCTGTAGTACTGTACTCCTGTAGCTGTGCAAAAATCATGGAAACACATATAATTTGCATACCTGTATGGTGCAAATGAGAGCGCGATCGATCCACGTACACGAAATCACGAGAGTAGTAGTTTTTGCGAAATTTGTAGTTTTGAATGTAATTAGACATGTAACAGAATCTGCGCAGTAATATAACGCGTGAGTGCGCGCCAGTGCATGAGTGTGATTGAGCATTGCGAGGCATTATGGGAAACAATGTTAGGAGCCTCTCATCGCTTGAAACAATGGCCACACAATGCCGTGATAAAATTGTACAATCTCCTAGCTAACACTGTTGTTGAATTTGCATAATCTTTCCCCAATGTACAGCAGCCCTCTTTTAATATGCCAGATCTTTATTTGGAGAGGCCACATGATGCAAGATTCGTGACATGACTTTTCTGGGTCCTCAGTGCATAACAGCTAAGATAAACCAGCCTCGCCTTTGTTCCCCTTTGACAGCTTGACAGCGTATGAGAGAGGTCCCAAATGTACAAGGTTAGCACACTAGATGAAGAGATCTGCCTATAACATGCAGAATAGCTCTTTCAGAGCTCAGACCACTTTAGTCGTCTGAATTCACAGGCACGATTCCCTCCCAGCAGAAGGACCACTTTCTCTTTGATGTGCAAATCAATTGTTTTAAAACAATCTAATCAGTTTTTACACAATATTTACATATTTATATATTATAAATGCATAAATACACGAATACATATAGAAAGTCAAGGAGAAGGGGGCTACATTTGGGATCAAATTTATTTGTTCAGCATATATTAAATTTCTTGTTCTCCAAATGCTAATCACACCGTGACGTACTCGCGACTATAAAATATTCTTGTTAAAAGTAAATTTTAAGCCTAAAACAACCACACAGAATTGATGGGCTCTTTTTTCAAAAATGTAAAAAAGCTGTATATGCAGAAAAGAGACAACAATGACGTCATCTGTTTGCAAGAGGTCAATCATTTTAAGAATAAAGCAATCTTCAACTCCGTCATGAGATTTCACGCCTGTCACTTTTTACGCATGCGCATTTCTTCAACGCATACAAAAGACCCAATATCATCTCATTCAATAAAACGGATCAGCCTATAGTTTAATCAAAAAATGAGATTGACAAAAAATCTTCTCGAAAATATCCATTTTTTATGACAAACACGTTTCCTGTAATGAAGGATTGGGTGGATCAACAGTAGTACATATTCATTCCGTTCCGGTCTTTGAATTGCGTACAATGGTGGAACCATTTGAAATATCTACAGGGTAATATATCAAAGATTGGATTTGTAAAACACAATGATTAAAACTTTAGCATTTTCACAGTAGGCCTGATCGATGAGATGAGGTAATTTTAGTGACATACGTGCTCAAAATATGACAGTAAGTTAGTATCCTTACGTTGAACTCTTAAAGCAACGATTGCCATTTAGTATTATGTACCCTCATTTCCGTCGGTGCCACTATTTGTCGAAGTCTATGTGAATGACACTCAGTATAGGTAAGGAGCTACCGCGAATATTTTTTTCGACTTTTCGTCACCATGGTAGCAAAATCATCCGTAAACTACAGCAACAAATGACCCACTTTAGAAGCATTTGACAGTACATGTTGTATGTTTGTCATCAATATTCGTATTGTCGTCATTTGTCCTCAAAGTTACAGCCTGTTAGTCGCGAAAATGATGGCAAAATTGCACCAGAAAATGTTGATACAAAAAAAATTTATGAGGAAATAATGGATCAAATTTAATGGATCAAATTGTTACACTGAATTCAAATGCACTACGCAGTCAGTCACGTGGTCAAAAATAACTGTCAAAACACACGAATGATATGTCTGATGCATCCCGCTATGATTCAAAGACAAGTCGTCGGTAAGGCTACTATTTAGTAAAGTCTGGGGAGAGCAGGTTAAACCTGCAGATCAACAATATCACACATGGATTTGTTGTAACGTCAAAAAGAATCACCAAATCGATGATTGTTCATAGTTCTGTAAGACTGCCGTCAAAGGTCAAGTATAAACAATTTCACCTGTATTATGTTTAAGGCTTACAAACAAGACGGTTACATTTAATGTAATATGCTCCCCGGAAATAATATAAATATTCAAACTTTTACTGATACTTTGGGCAAGAAAGGTCCAACCCATTCTGAGTTAAAATTAACCAAAAAAATCTAGAGTAACAGTACGAAGTTTCGAAATAGTCGTCAAAATGATGTCACTTAGAATCCAATATGGCTGCCAAATACTGCGTTGACTTTATGGGAAAATAAAAGCATGTGGCCATGGTAAGCCCCAAATTTCATTTATCTTTTCAAAAAAGTTAGGAACAAGCTTTCATGTTACAAAGTCTTGGGTGATTTGAGCTATTTTGATTAACAAATAAATTGGTTCTTGAGGCTTATTCTTCGTTAAGTAATTATGTACGTGTCTTGGAATATATGTGTCTTCAATTCCAACCTTTCAATTCTTTGTGATTGAATTCAAAATCTCCCTTTAAGCTACAGCGGCTTTGATTGCAATCTATTTGTAAAATAATGCTAAATAAATCAAAATCTTTTCAATTCTTCAGCGTGAGCTGTCAGTAAGTGGCCAATGTTTCTCGATCTCGTCGACAAATTGGTGGCTAACACTACTGACGTGTACTATCTCCCTTCCCTAGCTATTCAGATATTTCTGTCGTTGCCAATTCAATTTACAGTTAAAGTTATTTGTTTTTCCTACAGATCAGTAAATGTATCTAAAGTATGAGAAATGAGCAGAGTTAAAGTGTTGCCTTAGTCTGATTCACCCACCCGTACATCTGGGTCCCACGCCATGAAAACCTAGCCAGTATTAAAGTAGGGGACTCTCAAACACAGCTAATGTTTTTTTGAACAAAAAATTACATGATTTACGGAACATCTTTTTCTTCCAAATGAACTCTGACGTCATGCAATTAAGCCAACTTCAAACTAGTGAATAGATCTTGGAATGGCTGTAAGAACCCAAACAGAGGCAGTGATGCTACGCATCGTGCTTGTCAATAACCAACATGGTGACTTCGTCTTTACATGAGTAACTGATGGTCGCTAGAGTTTAAACCATGTGAATAATATTATACCACACACAAGCCAAGTCAGTGCCTTTAGACAGAATATAAAGACTACACATGTTCTCTAGTCATTCTACGTCATATATATATATATATAATTATATATATATATATATATATATATATATATATATATATATATATATATATATATATATATATATATATATAACTCGGTGAGTATCAATCTGCTAAGACAGTGCTCTATACCGCAGTGGCAGAGCGTCACTATATATATATATATATATATATATATATATATATATATATATATATATATATATATATATATATATATATATATATATATATATATATGGAGAACAGTGCTTAATTGCCCTTAGACTCAATTACTTGTAACTTCTTAATTAATTCCTTGGATTTTATATATATATTATTTATAATAGTGCATACTATGCAACAATAGTAGCCACAAGGAAGCCATAAAACCTTTTCAAAGAACACATATGACTGCATTTGTCAGTAAAATTTGTAATATTCTATTTCAGAATATGGACACGATTAATATTCCATTCTTGATAAAGTCATCAATGCGCCACAACGATTAGCGAAGTAGAACGACAAATAATATTCACAAAGGAAAGACAAACACGGGGAAAAAATATGTTTCACGGAATGTTAATCGCTTCAAGTTTTCATCCGTAACATGTTGATTTGTATCAAAACGACGGGTCGATGGTAACCCGATATTATTGACTTGCAAGGGGACAGCTGCAAATGCTATAATTCCGACAGATGTAGTGAACCGGGCCATGGGGTGCATTGACATGAATTCTTGCAAATCATTTTTTGTCGCTGGGAAATTGAAATGCAAAGAGTAATTATTATACATTGAAATTATTTTGGTCACATGACAATTTCGATGTTCTTTAAACAAAATATTAATCAGATGTCAAATTAAACTTAGAGTTTGATACTCTGGAGTGGTAAAATAAACCATTTGTGTTGACTTAATGTAATGAATTGAATCAGTTATCGGTTGTATTCGAGAGTCTGAATATATAGACACGTACACTTACTCTGTCTGTCTGTCTGTCTGTCTGTCTGTCTGCCTGTCTGTCTGTCTGTATATATGTATTGGGTACATACACAAATGCACACACGTACGTACGTACATACATACATACATACATACATACATACATACATACATACATACATACATACATACATACATACATACATACATGTACATACATACATACATGCATACATACATACATACATACATACATACATACATACATACATACATACATACATACATACATACATACACACACACACACGTTTTACGTAGCTGTGCATGTCAAAATGTAGTATTTATGCAGTGTCATTGTAGATGGATGCGTTGCCAAGCAGCAGTTCATGACTATTCCATTTTGACAAATAAGAATTTTTCACTTCAGTTATCATCTGCCAAATTGATTGAATGCGAAGTATCACCTTCTAATTCTGCCCGTAACACTAATTGTGTAACTATAACGACATCCGTACTCAGCTGATATTTCCTGTCTCTGATAGATCATGTCATGACATTGTATGTATAGTTTAGGGAGTGTACACTTTTAACATTGGGGTGGGGGTGGGGGTGGCCGGAGGCTTCCCCTCCAAAGCGCTGGTTTTATTGATGACCCCCTGCAAAAAATAAAATAAGTAGCCCCCAAAAAGTTTATTTCATGACCCCCAAATAGCAAACAAAAACACACACTTAAAGTATTGTAGTCAGAAACCAAATAAACAAAAAACAAATAAACACATTTCAACTTGGATTCATTGAATTACTTACTGAAGAGGTCAATATCAAATATACATCATGAGAAGGATAGTTGTGCTGAAAAGAGAGACAGTAAGGGATATATCTTGTCAGTTATGTGGCCTAACTCGTAGATACACTGTTTGGAAAGTGTTGGAAAGCTTCACAGTTTGCATTGATTACTGGTGAATGGTGAATTGCATGAATATTTGGTGAAGGTGATATCTGGAGATACCGGTAAATGGTGAATTGGAGTTTTTACTTCCTGGTGAATGGTGATCTGAGAGGGGTACAAACCCCTCCCCCTAGTGAAAGTCTTCCATCACTCAGTTTACAAATTGATTACAAAGAGTAGATTACGTATTTAGTATATTGAATTTGGGTTTCCAAAGCAGGCATACTTTGTGGACAATGTTTGTTTTAAAACTGGAAAGTCCGTCTATGCAGTCTAAGTTATTTGTAGAACATTTTGATGTGTCCCTTACTTTCGTAGAATCACGTGTTCTTCAATAAAACAGGTCCATCCGTACGCCCAAACTATGCAAACTTAGGGTTGCAGGTTCGAGCCGTGTTGTTGCCTGCCTGCCGTTTGTTTCTCAGTGGCTAAAGTCCTTGGGCAAGATTTGAACCACGAATGTACCTCAGTCAACCCAGCTGTATAATTGGGGACCTGGTAGGATGTAGGTTGCAATGTGAATGCTTTAATCCTATGTGCTTAAATGGCTGCAATGGATTGTATGCTCCCCGGGGAGTTGAGGAAGACTAAAGGGCCGTTGTGCCGTTCTCATCCGAGCCAGGGGTAATAATTGTAAAGCAATATACAATCACTGCTGCGTCATTACCGTAGCGAGAATCTGATTACAACTGAGTCAAAAAAATATTTCATCCCACTCTGTGAAGTAAAATCCTTTTCATGTGAAATTTCTGAAAATGTATCTAAACTCTACAAGCATTTTTATTAACATAGTTAGTCGGTTGATGCAATAACTTAATCCTGCCACGTGCCTAGTGAACACAATACACATACCACTGACTATTGAAAGCAGCTGGAAATAAATTAATGATTTTGAGTGACATATAGCCAACACAATACGCAATCCGTGTATACACTCGTTGGAGGAAAAACCAATGCAGGAAGCTGAAATAACACATTCAATATTAAACACACACGCCAACACTTCACCAAGAGTGTGTACGTATGCAATTAACGTCTAATAAATACGCTACATTAAAAAATACTATTACATTCAATTAAACTGGAGTAGTACACTTGTTACTAAGTTATAATAATCATTATTTCGAGTATGAGTGTTTCATAGTCGAACCATACGGTTGAACATACGGTCAAACGCGTTTTACATCAGCTCTTGTACGAATTCTCCGATGCTAAAATGATATATATATATAGCACTATAAACTTTGAATTTATCTACCGTTTGTTTGAGTGTATTACGCGTATGCATTACGCGTATGCATTGCGTGTATGTATGTATGTATGTATGCATTGCGTGTATGTATGTATGTATGTATGTATGTATGTATGTATGTATGTATGTATGTATGTATGTATGTATGTATGTATGTATGTATGTATGGATGTATGTGTGTGTGTGCATGTATGTATGTATGTATGTATGTATGTATGTATGTATGTATGTATGTATGTATGTATGTATGAATGTATGTATGTATGTATGTATGTATGTATGTATGTATGTATGTATGTATGTATGTATGTATGTATGTATGTATGTATGTATGTATGTATGTATGTATGTATGTATGTATGTATGTATGTATGTATGCATGCATGCATGCATGCATGCATGCATGCATGCATGTATGTATGTATGTATGTATGTATGTATGTATGTATGTATGTACCCAATATATATTAGCCTATATGAATACAAGACATATATAGCTTATTAATATTGACTTGTGAAATTAAAATGAGAATCTGAGATGATTGTCCATTTACATTGTGAACTGAACCACAAATAAGTCATACAACAAAGTGAAATTATCACCAGGGGCAACGATAACATATCGCTATGTAACATATTTAGAAACATATCCGTACAACATTCAAGAATCCATTAGTCCCATATCAATTTTCATTCAATATCAAAATATGAAAAAATTAGCGACTGAACGAAATTATAACAGATTGGATACCTCCGTCACTAGATTTCTGATATTTCAAAAATGGGGTCAGTGGTGACGTGCTTTCATAATTACTAGTAGAATGTGTGTACAGATGGCAAGATATAGTATCGATAAGGAATGAACAAAGCTGTCAATGTGTACCTTCTGCTCGCACTTACAAGCGTCATAATGACATGCATTAAGCGTCGAAAATTCACTGACTTAATAATCAGTACCGTAGCCTGCGGGGGGGGGGGGGGGCAGGGGGGGGGGAGCTGATAGGATAACCCCGGAAAGGTTAGAGCTAATTAGAGACATCTCCGTATGCGTGTGAAATCCACATCCTGTGGAAAGTAATCTCATTCGGAGTATTATTGTTGTTGGCTATCACTGTTATTTTAATGTATCATATATTGTACCACAGAATGTTATATATCCACTTTAGTGCAAGTGACAGAAGGGGTGGCTAAAATAATGCTCGAGTTTCATTTAGCGGGGCTTAACATGTTTTGGGAAGAGAGGGTGAGAGGAGCTACAACAAATTTGGTTTACGAATTCTCCATAGCAATACACTTAGACATGATTATAGGCACATTACAAACTGTGTCATACTTACATCTAAGCTGTACTAAGGTAGGAGAGACACCTTAATCACATAGCTATACAGATGACGTAATTATGGGTATATGGCAATGCACCGTATCATATTTCATCAATACAAGAAACCTAGTGACACTTCAATGTATTCTTTGCTGTCACGTCATCATCCCATAGACATGTACACTTCACTGCCGCTGTACACACATATAGGAATAATGCTGTCGCCGCGCCGTATGAGGTTTAACTCACCTAAGCAGTGATCATACCATGAAGTAGGTTTTCACTGATTGAAAATTAATTACTCTGGAGTTTGTACATATGTTTGGATTTTACTACACATGCTATTAAGTACTTGAGGAGTATATGAGTCCAGTTTATTCTTTCACTGTTAAAATCGCTAGTATATGTACTGTGTATGAAATTTAATTATGATGGTTACGAAAGCTTTTGAAATGTCAACGTATGCTTTTGTAATCGAATGTTCTTTTGCTGTTTAAAAGCAATGCCTGTTTACCTTTGAAAGGTAAAGGAGGACATTGCAAGTATGTCACGTGATGATGCGTCGTGAAAAAGGTTCCAGATGAAAGAACCATGTTTGAACCGTGTACAATGGCAGCTGGAAAAGGCGAAATTATTTATAAGGGTGGCCCAATTTTTTATGTTTCTCATAGCTTTTTCATGGCAACTATGGGTCGGTCGATCGGTCGATTTTTTTTAAACACAAACAAATATAAAAAATCACCCTTGTTTCTCTGCCTCTCCTATTCCTCCTCTCTATCGTCTTTTTATTGGATTCCTGGTAAGAAGCCCTTTCCCAGTTTCTCTGCACATCTGGCATGTTCTTAGCCCCCTCCCACTTGAATAACTTTCATCATAAAAGAAATGCTCTGTTCGTGAACAAGAGTCGTTGTCGCTGCCATGACTGTAGATAGCGTCGATAGTCCAGACACAAAGGAGCCTATAAATGGGACTAGCTCCCGTTGGTTATCCGGTAAATAAATAAATAAATAAATAAATAAATAAATAAAATAAATAAATAAATAAATAAATAAATAAATAAATAAAAAAATAAAATAAATAAATAAACCCTGATTTGGTTAAATGAGTGAACACTGTCCAAAATGTGTCCACTTATGACCAAAACGAATTGTAATGAATTGTTTTCCCTAGATGTCATGCTAATCCTACGATATTGTCGTCATCCTATGATATAATGTATTTCTAAAATAGGGGATAACGCATACAAGGTATACAATTGTCAATGTGCTGAACACGGATTGCATTAGAATAGCGGACTTGCAAACCAAACTACGCATGCGCGTGATTATCCTCGCGCGCTGAACCATGGGATTTATTTGCAGACGACACTCGCAGACGATATATTTACGGCTGTTGTTTATACAATGTTGACTTGCACTAGTTTGTTTATGAAATGGATTCTGATGAAAAAATTACATACTCGGCGCTGTTATTGATTGTCCGTTTGAGGTATGTCCTGTTCCCCATGGAAGAGGTGGTTACAGTGCCGTAACGCGTCTGTAACCGGCCGTAAACTAGATCTAGTTGCGAGGTAAGTTGATTCACGAGGCCGTTCATTTCCCTCATATAAATACTACGATGTCTGTTTTTGTTTATATTCATCATTGTAAAACAATTTCTTGTTCCATAATTGTTATTTTTTGGTAAAAATGCAAACAATGATATACGGTATTCAACAATTTGGCACTCATAGTCGATATATCGTTTGGGTAGTAGAGTAAAATTGCGAGTATTTCATTACTTCCGTGTCAGCTGGTATCACTATATCGGAAGTTGAGATTGAGTGTCTAGTGCAGTGGTACCACCGCACGAGAAATGAAATACTAGGTTTCCATTTGGTGTTTTACGGTAGAATGGAAGCTTTTAATGAGTTCTGTGTAATTTATTTGTTGGGTAATGTTCAGCGACGAGAAAATATCGGAGTGGAGGCACTAGCCGTTCGGGCGAGGAGGTGAGGAATCGCAAGAGCCACCTCGGCTCGGTGGCAGTAACCTTTCCAGTGAGGGCCGGCTAGTGACACCGGGTGGTACTACTACTAGACTAGCAATTGTCTGAGAAGAATTGATTTAAGGCCGTACTACTGTGCCAACTTGACTTGACTTGAACACGTCGATGGTGAAGGTCGATAAATTCAAAGTTAAAATCTGATTAAACTGGGAAATTACAAGTATACACTAGTTTACTATGTATAAGCGTATTTGTATAACAAAACATCTCAACCTTATATTTTCTAATATTCTTTTGTTTCAAAGATGTGAATTATAAAAGTGAAGATAGACAAAGGAACAAGGTAGTGGTAAACCCAGCCGATAATATGTGAACGACAAGTAAAACGTAATGATCAAGCGCTGCATCATGGCAAAACACAACTGGATGGACTAAGCTTACTCATAAGTATTGCTCCTGATAATTTTGGACATGGTACGATTTATAAATTGCTCGTAGGGAACTTGGAAAATCATACACAAAGTGGATACAATACGTTTAAATGTGGAAAAGTTAGAACTTACTGTTAAAACAAGAAGACAGTGAAGCGGTCAAATTAAAGGCAGTTGTTAGTGCAAGTTACAGAACAGACAATAACTGCGTACTTGAATTCTTTCAAGTGACAATGTGAGTGCAAGTTTCAAGGGTGCTACTGGACTGTAAACTGAGTGGTATTAAACCGATTCCACAAGCAATAGCTTGTACACAAAAATCCAAGACAAGGGGCATTAAAACTTCAAAAGTTGGAATATCGATCGGTTTGATGATATCATATTTGTGAAGCATGCATCAAATGAAATAGTGACAACAATATGTTAAGTAAACAAGTAAATCAGAAATCGAAAATTCTGCAACTGGATGAGGACCTTAGAAGTTAGAGGGTGGCAGCAGATGTGGAGTGAGAAAATTCTTAAGGTTAGTGAACACCATCATAGCAAAGTTATTACCCCACATACTTTTAGCATTGTGATTACAAAGGGTCTCTTCTTCCACTTGGTATTTACTAAATCCAAATTGGAAGAAGATGACTTATGTATTAATCATTATAGTTTCAAACTAAAATGTACTGATAGTAGAAGAACATTATAGTTTCAAACTATTGACGATTTAACATCTACCACCACAACAACAGTATCTATAAAGTGGTGTTAACAATGTGTATACACTCACAATATTTGCCAGTCATTCTACAGTATTTACAAGATGGCTGGTCAGCAAGCCCGCTATTGAATCTTCTCAACAGATAGTTGCTTAAAGTTGGCGAATAATTTGCATAATAATTTACATAAAATGACGTAGTCTCTTAAGTCTGAGAAACAAGGACCGTGTTGCTTTTGATTCCTCACTACTTATCATTTAACTTGACATTTCAAAGCAAAATGAAAAATAAAATGAAAATCTGAAATAAAGCTATAAGCAAAGTAATTAACAAATGCTGAAAAATCACAATATGGATTATTGATAATACAAATTTGTTAAGTCAAAGGAAACAACATGTTTTGCACATGTCATGATACCAGACTTTATTTTACATAGTGTTGCTTCTTCTGTCAATTACTTTTATTCTTCAATACTCTCCCTCAATCACTTCATTTGATTTTAATTCCGCGAAATCTTTGGTTCATCGTATATCTTATCACTGTTGCAAATATGTTTAAAATAATTTGTAAGTAGACTAACCATTCTAATACTCATCCTGAATCTGACTAAGCTTCAAGGATCGATTATTCAATTTTTATTCGATTTTTTTTATAAACTCATTTGAGTGAAAATTAGATTTTATTCACTGATATATTTCTTCTCAAAGCCGAGGAAAATACAAGTAACATAAGGGGTTTTAAAACTACGAGTCAATGACGAGTATCCGTTGAATGAAGAAAAACGTTGGTGAGAAATATAAGCATATATGCATACACTTAATAAACCGTGAAATATATGCGAAAGTAATGGCAACGATGGACTCATATTTCGAGCACTGTGGAAGTAATGACGTAGGTCACACGCCTTGTGATGTGAAACGACCAAGATGCAAATTCAATATTTTCAGTTCGAATGCGTACAACTCTGTTTGTGCACGGTATAAATATAACTGAATCATGGTCTCGGTGGTTATTTTGTTTTCTGTGTTTGTATGGAAGTCATAGATATAAATCATGGGTGTACTACAACTGCGATAGAGTGCATACCACTGTTACACGATAGCATCTGTAAACAATCATTCTGATAAGTTATATACATGTTATTAATCACACTATGGATAACACGTCGTAATATGGCGACAAGTAGATTCTATATGTATAAAATATATCTCACTGTGCAGTAATAATTTCCATCTTTTACACCGGAAACGTCAATAAGACATTTCGGTGAGAGATTTAATTATTAGCGACAAGACGACACTTCTGTTGATGGAAAACCGTTTGCAAAATTTACCCCCTTAGGCTATGGAAATGAAAGTCGATAATTTCTGCTTTCTCGATTCTTCTTTTATTAATAATTTTGTTCTTGGTAATTGAATAATCGCACGTGATCATTAGCAAGCCAGACTTTAATATGCCCCTTCAGCTGTCAATTTGTCCATACACACATAATGGTGGGTAGAGTTCTGAAAGCAGAATCCTTAATTAAGAGAAAACGGGAAATATAGCCTTTAACGTTTTGCAGTAATTTCAGAGGCAAGAAGGATGGAAAACATAGCGAAGCTTTTTAAAACGCGGTGTGTTTTCTTAACACATGCAGTGACTGAGTATGGGTGTGTCTACAGATATGTCTGTCTGCCTGCCTGCCAGCCTGTCTGTCTGTCTGTCTGTCTGTCTGTCTGTCTGTCTGTCTGTCTGTCTGTCTGTCTGTCTGTCTGTCTGTCTGTCTGCCTGCCTGCCTGCCTGTCTGTCTGTCTGCCTGCCTGCCTGTCTGTCTGTCTGTCTGCCTGTCTGTCTGTCTGCCTGCCTGTCTGTCTGTCTGTCTGTCTGTCTGTCTGTCTGTCACACACATACTCTCTCTTTCTCGCTCTCTCTCTCTCTCTCTGTCTGTCTGTCTGTCTGTCTGTCTCTCTCTCTCTCTCTCTCTCTCTCTCTCTCTCTCTCTCTCTCTCTCTCTCTCTCTCTCTCTCTCTCTCTCTCTCTCTCTCTCTCTCTCTCTCTCTCTCTCTCTCTCTCTCTCTCTCTCTCTCTCTCTCTCTCTCTCTCTCTCTCTCTCTCTCTCCCTCCCCACAATAGTCATTTGTCAATCTGTTCGTTTTAAAGCCAATCTAGCCTATACGAAATATTTCTGCTTGAAGCACTCAAGTGATTTCCCTTGCCGGATTAAAGCATTTTATCGTTATTATACCTCACAAATTTTGGTATGAACTACTAATAGTTGTCTTGGTTTACACAGGAAGACATTGTAGTATATTCGATTATTAGCTTATCAATTTTAAATGTTAATTGAAATTTTCCATTAAATGTGTGTGTCATGCTATCTGAGTTAATATTTATAAGTGGTTAATCTGAATGTCTGTGTGTTTTCACCGGTTTCATGTTTGTACGGCTTGTATCCATCTTCACAACAAGACACCTTATCAGACAGAAGTCCATGTAGTGTGTGTTCCCACGACCTTTAACGTTGACCCGACCTTTAACGCTCACCCAACCAATCATGTCTACTCAAGCGACTCATCCTCTGTGTCATACAGTTGCACAATATTGAAGCCATTTCAATTAAATAAGTCGGCGTCTGGTCCTACAAATAGCATATCAACGTTGCTTAATTTTATCGTCTGGGACGACAAAAAGTTCATTAATATTGCTACATTTTATCGTCTGGCAAGGCAAAAATTGATGAGGTTAAATTGTTATTACATTTTAATCCATTGACAGGCTCGAAAAAGTATATGCAGTTACAACGTATGTGATTTGGTGACAATCTACGTAATGTTAACGCACACACAAAAAATGCAGCTATGCTGGTAAGATTTATGTCATGCGAGACAATGAAAAAAAGGAGTGTTAATACCAAGGTTTTTGTCGAGCACACGATGAAATGTTATAATGTAGCCTGTAAGTGTTTTTTGCGACAAACGACGCTTGGTTTCAAGTCAACTGACTTTCGTTGTATTTGAATAACCTTATCTCAATGAAAACGAATGATGATTTCATATATTTGTATTCACATTGATTTCAAAGAAACTTTAGCTTCAAGCGAACATACGCATGATATCACCATTATGCCGCATAACATCATAATTGATTCTACTACATTGCATCTCATTACGTCACAGTCCCATCTTGTCAAACCAGAGTACATCACATCGTTTTACAACAGCTCATCAAATCACATCACGTGATATTAAATCACATAACATCAATTCGCATTACATGACCGTGACATCGTGTAATTAATGAACAGCACAGCATAAAAAAGTCACTGCAAGGACAACCACAATAACTACACCCTAGGCAATGACACCAAATGACCCTTTCCTTGGCAGAGCTCTAGAGCACGTTTGTAAATCAGCAACGCCAAAAATACTCCCCTACATTTTGCTTCACACTATACTACAGCGTTCACCATAACGTTACACCTTTCCTAGCGTCACAGCGTTCCGAGAAGGACATACAAATGTACTTATATTTTTATAGAACAGCACAGTACAGACAAATTATGTTCTATAATAGAAATTATGTTCTTCGCTAAATGGTCAAATACTATTCAACTCTGTTTCTAATGATTCAGTGGTGAAAAATTAACTTGCACAAAAACTTGCTTCTCTTAATTGACCGTGTGATTAGACTGGCAGATTTGAATTGCAATAAAATGTACTACCTTTACCACTTTGCCAATAACATACAGTCAGACTGTTGAGTACGCTTTATTAACCAAACAGCTATAAAAAGTGAACGTTATTGTGCAGACGACATCTGCAACGTTGCGCCAATGTCGTCAAAATCACCATCACAGAATTGTTGACAAGTAATAACTTAACTACAAACTATGATACTTTTCTTTCTTATCTGTTGGACTGGCAACAATTTTAACAGAAAATCGAAATGCTTTGCCAGTAGCACGTAGAATATGTATTTGTCAAAGCGGGCGTCAATAACTACAGCTAACACAGCTCGATAGTTTTTATTATTCAAACAATGTTCACATTTGACTACATTTGCTATACATTTCCAGGATATGAACAACAACTTTAGCATTAGAATCCCCATTTTTTATATTCAAACCATGAAATTCGTTTGTAACGCGCTATTGAGTTGTTTTTTTCAGGAATCATTTGACAATGTAACGTGTTCAAAATATGAGGGCATATGAATGACGTATGAGTATTCATTTTACATTTTTAATCAATAATACAACCTTAGCATGTTTTTTTACTTGAAAGTACATGTGGAACAACATGGACGAAATCGATGTTTGTAACTACAAGATTAACATGATACAAAACAATTCAAGACAAGGCAACTGGGTAAAAAATTGTCATGGACGTGCACGAAGTGATTTATGAGCTAAATGGGTAAACACAATCTAATCGTAATTAAACACAAGTAATCAAACTATTTATGGACGGCTATGTTTCAATATATGGGGAAGCAACAGATACATACGCAGACTGCTGGACATGACATAATGATTACTTGCATTTACCATGTTTGTTTACAAATCACTTAAATCCATCCATCCATCCATCCATCCATCCATCCTCCCACCCAAAACCAACCCACGCAAGCAAGCACACACGCACGCACGCACGCACGCGCGCGCGCGCGCACACACACACACACACTCACTCGCACACACACACATACATACATACACACACACACACATACATACATACATACATACATACATACATACATACATACATACATACATACATACATACATACATACATACATACATACATACATACATACATACATACATACATATGGACGGCGATGTATGCGTATGTATCTGTTGCTTTCCCAATCTAATTATCATGATTATTGGGTATTTTTTTAAATTTCAGGCGTATTCTATTGGGCTCTATTAGGTGCGTACGAATTTAAGAACTTATCCCACGTACAACCGTTTATTTATATCACGCGCGGTTTTGTTCCATTATATTTAGAAATGTTCGGGTTTTCACCTGGCATTTCTCTGTCTCGCCAATTTTTCCTTTGAAAAAGAATATTTATTCGAAACGTCGGATTTAACAGCTATATATACGGACTGGTTTATTAGTTCCTTATGCATTTCTACATACATACATACATACACTAAAAAAACTTGAAAGCTTTTGCTATCAGCTTTCTAAGTCAATGTTGTTTCATATTATTATTAGGAAAAGCATAGTAAATTTGCTTAAGTGGTTAAAAATAAAAATAATAACTAATAAGTAACCAATTGTTATCTATATAGCCACTTTAAGTTTGGTATGCAGTTCCAACTGCCAAATTTATGAATCTTCATTTTAGAACGAGTCACGCGTGCGCTCGTTAACATTTTGACGCTTTATGTACATTAATTGGATGTGGAAATGTTTGAAACAGACGTGAGTGTTACTATCGGACCCAATAATTTGTTTGTTGAACGTGGCGAGTCGTGTATGCACATTGCATAGAATACTTCACCGCACGTCGATTTAAACAAAGTTTATATTACCAGCAGAATGTAGACAGAATTTACTGTGTATGACGTGAACCGCACTAAAGCGAACATTTCATTCTAAAAGAACTGAAATGTGGCTAATTTTAATTATTTTGCTTTGATATTCCAGGATTTTACAGCAGAACGAATCAAGATAATTTCATGAAATGAGATGGTTTGAAATAATTAAATCAGAATTGTGTTATTTTGGTGGGTTTTTTTTGTGATTCATGAATTTACAACTGCATAAATAACATACAGTCAGGAAATGAGAGAGCTTGAAATAAAGATTGAAAACATTACGTATTTTCCTCTTACCTTGTAGCGTGAAGCAGATTTTGCACATAAACTCGCCAAATATCCAGCTTCTAGTAAGTCCGTCAACAAGGTTCATCCACATCGTTACGGATGCAATGAGAAGGTCAGCAATAGCCAAGTTAACGATGTAATAATTGGTCACATTTCGCATCGTACGGTTCTTGAAAACGATAGTGATAACGATAAAGTTGCCGACGATTGTCACGATAATAATTATCGCATAAAGCACGATCTTCAACACAATCAACCAAGTCGGTCCGGGATCAAAATCAGGCGATGGGTGGTAATCATCAGTAATGTTACTCGTGGTGTTGTTCGTCATATTTTGCTTTCAGAAGCCCCAGCTGTATCTACAACCGTATGTAGTGTTAAATCTTTTGTGGGTACGAACTGTTTGTGGTCGGAGATTTATAGTACGATCAGTGATGTCCCTTGAAAACAGTTAATGAAAGTCGTATAATCACCGAAGATTAGGGTTTGCCACCAGGCTTTCATAAAACACGAGTTTTCGATAGAATGTCGCTGCAATGCTTATTCCATTTGTAAAAGTTGGTGGCATGGACGTATACTCCAGTAGATTACACAGCTGCCGATGCTACAACCAATAGTGCCACACACGTTATAACACAAAGTGCCGGGAATGCTGCTATTAAATTCACATTTAGTTTCGTTCTAGTATCACTGTCTCGTCGCGTTATCTCGCGAGACTTGTTTTCTTTACGTCGAAGTCTATTGCGATTGATATTGAGATACGCATTTTCTATTTAGCTTTCAATTAATTCTGAAGTGGCAAGACTGTTCTCCTCTCTGAAGCGTAATTTCCTTAAAAATCCCAAGTCGTGACGTCAACCACACATTATGTAAGGTTTATGTAATATAGGCCAACATCGACCGCTGATGATATGTTGTGATGGAAGTCTACAGATAACAATACAACAATGATAATACAGTTAATAAATATAGCCAAGTACCACTCACACAGAACAATAAACGCCATAAACAATAAACAATAAACAATTAAAATCTCGACCATTTTTCTCAATATTGCTGGGCAGGGAAACATAATTTCGACAACATAATCAATGTTTGTTCCCATGACCTTTCTCAAAGAACTGTTACGATACTCCGAATGGCTATTGCATTCATTCGGTGAATATCATGTAACGTTTTTGTGATAGCATCATACCTTATATGTGTCTCTAATAGAACGTCATATGATATCTAATGTCTAATGTTTTGGTGCGCGTGATTCGTAGATCTTTATATGCATAATGTACCTTTTATTTGAACATGCGGTTATATTGTTCTATATTAGTATACACCTATATTTTAGGTACTTCACATACATAGATCTCACCCAAGTCTTTTGTGAAAGAATATTAATGCGAAACATCCAGGAATATACTGATTGATAAGGACTGTATTACTCATTACTTCTGTGTTCCCCTCTAATACAAATGTAGAAGTGGGGACAAATTTACCTGAAAGTCGAAATTCCTTAAATTCTCTCAACGCTTTGCCATGATAGCTTGTTCCGGGTCATTTTAAAATGATAAAAGAAATTAGGAGTTCACAATCTCGTTTTCCAGTCAATCTTTCATATCCCATAAATTTAACATAAAATTTAATTTGGCGGCCATATTGGATTTGGCGGCCATATTGGATTCTTAAATGACTAAATATCGATATCATTTTAACCTCTGTTTAAAAATGTGTGACTTCGGATTGCTTTTATTGATATTAAAATAGTCATATGGATGAGGATTTGATATTTATTTTTGAATTTTTATGTATAAAATCATGGCTTCCTTCTTGAAAACCAATGTGTGAAAGAACATTTACCGAGTGTGTTTGTAACTCAATACATTGCAAAATGCTAAAAAAAAATGTGTTAAAAATTTGTTATTGTACGTAAAATAACAAAAACTTTACACATATATTAATCTTTTGTAATTTATTGCGTTACAAACAAGGACTCGGCATATGTTGTTTCACATTGAATTTTCAAGTAGGAAGCCATGATAAAATTATTTTATAAATCATAAATCCTGAATAAATACCTAATCCTCATCCATATGGCCACTTTAACTAAGAATATGGAATTTGTCATTCGCACGAGGATCGTCGACCAGACAGATCGAAAGCTCAATAACCCAAAACTTTGAACTACTTCTACGTAATAACCTGTACATAAGTTATTTGATCTACCTAGCTGATGAATATTTCTGTCAACCAAAAACAAAGTATCGGCAAAGTTTAAACGCATACTACATTAAGTCGAAATAAAAATCATTTACAACGACTGTATTTCAAAACTCATTACGTTTATCCATTAAGTTGTCAAATTTCCATCCGTTCACGCTTTGAAATGTCAGACGTCATCCACACCACTTCACAATACAGCTATTACAGCACATGTTATGTAATATCTTGTTTACACAGAAAGTTGGTTATGTATGTATTGTATGCTCACGTTTCTGTGTGTTGGCAATATATATACATACATACACTTATATACAACTTAATTATATAACTTAATAATAACTTAATTATATATATATATATATATATATATATATATATATATATATATATATATATATATATATATATATATATATATATACATGAAATTGAAAGAAGATGAGCAAGTTATTACATTATGGATTTACACTATGGTTCGTTTCACCAAAAGGATCATCAGGTGTATGCGTGGGCGAGTAGATTCGTTGAAAATACATACATATATATATTCATCTTTTTTGATTATCAAGAAGAAAACCTAAACGAAAATATATATAAGACATACGTCATATATATATATATATAATATATATGTATGTGTATGTCGGTGTGTGTGTGTTAATAAACTAGCACGATATATATTATTAATGATTAGCAAAATAAAAAAAAATGTATGAAGAAGGACTGGTTATAATTGGTCAACTATCGTATATATATCCACAGACAACCTTCTTACTTGTCTGTGATATATCTGATGTCACTCGCAAACGTTTAAAACAAACCTTTATATGCTGTAGGAAACATAGACTGGAGTAGATAGCAAGCTTAGCCAGATGATGGGGGGGGGGGCAATTTGACTTAAAAAACTATAGTATTCCCTGAAGTAGAGTGAATTATATGGAACGCTATGCATTCCCTACATATCATGCATATGGGATGTTTCGAGAGTTGTTGCGTTCTTTCTTTTTCCTCCGAAATAAAAGATATAATAATACTATGTCATTCTTGTTTAGTGGGTACTCATTGACTTCACCATCACTTTATTATTGTAATTTTACATTTAATGACGTCATAACCTTAAATCTATTCAATTAAAGTCTTAATTAAGTCATTCAAGTAATATAACAGTTGATAAGGACGTTATTTAATTACTATTTCCTCGTGGAAGAATGACCACGAACAATGTTGTGTAAATATACATTAACATATTTGACACCAAAATGATGTTAGATACGCAGTGAAGGGAAATAGGGTACAATCTCAGCTGATATGCATACATGCAGTACAAATACTCTTTTAATAGTTAACGCTGATTGTAAATGTTTGTGCCATATCGATTTCTTGCAACAAAACCCCAGCAGCCACACTAATCCAACAAAGCGATGGAAAATAAACATGTGAACATATGGACAAGAAGATAGCTGATGAAAATAAATTTTAAAAAATACGATTGACTGAAAAGGATAGAACGGATGGGAGGATTATACGTATTTTATTTGCTGTTGCAAAGTAGGCAAAGGTCACAGCCAATAAACAACCCACTTTTATGTATTGTAACCCCAGGGCTAAGTGCTGCAAGGTCAAAGGTGAAGCGCTGTATTATTTCTGACAATAATATCAGACTTGATAAAAGACAATCAACAGGGGATGTAGGTACAGTTAAAACTTCACTTTTTAAAATAGTGTTTCAGGCTGTCACAGCCCAGGCTAAGGTTTGCGACTTTCAAGTTCTTCAAACTCAAAGATAACTTAGTGAAACGAAAGTTGATTTGTAGTCTATCTATAGCAGTCGGTGGGGGGAGGGGGACGATTCAGACTGGAGGTTGTAAAGAGGCACGCTGTTGAAGAGTAGAAAGTCGCAACTTGAAGATGATTCAAAACAAGATTATAAACTTTGATGGTATGTATGTATGTATGTATGTATGTATGTATGTATGTATGTATGTATGTATGTATGTATGTATGTATGTATGTATGTATGCATGCATGCATGCATGCATGCATGCATGTATGTATGTATGTATTTATGTATTTATGTATGTATGTATGTATGTATGTATGTATTTATTTATGTATGTATGTGTGTGTATGTGTGTGTGTATGTATGTATGTATGTATGTATGTATGTATGTATGTATGTATGTATGTATGTATGTATGTATGTATGTATGTATGTATGTATGTATGTATGTATGTGTATGTATGTGTATGTATGTATGTATGTATGTATGTATGTATGTATGTATGTATGTATGTATGTATGTATGTATTTATGTATGTATGTGTGTGTGTATGTGTGTGTGTATGTATGTATGTATGTATGTATGTATGTATGTATGTATGTATGTATGTGTATGTTTGTATGTATGTATGTATGTATGTATGTATGTATGTATGTATGTATGTATGTATGTATGTATGTATGTATGTATGTATGTATGTATGTGTGTGTATGTATGTATGTATGTATGTATGTATGTATGTATGTATGTGTGTATGTATGTATGTATGTATGTATGTATGTATGTATGTATGTATGTATGTATGTATGTATGTGTGTATGTCATGAACATCTGACTCTTCCTCTAAAATTTGTGAAGTGAAAACCATCGCCCTCAAACACAAAGTCATGTGAGAACAAATTCCTTAGGGTGAGGAGTTATGCCCTGTTATGCCTGAAAAGTCAGCAATTCTTCAGCTTTGTTTGGACGGAGGTCTTTTTATCTTACCAATCTTTACTGTGAAAGGATATTTTACGTGTTGACTGCAAAACTTCCTGGTAATCTGTACAATGTATAGTCTATACAATGAAGTCCATAAGTACGTACATGCATAATATGATACATTTCAGTTCGATAGATCACAACTGTCACCTTGCTATCACAAAATGTCAATAACTGCCAGGTTGACTGGCTGCTTTGTTTGTGAAAGGTCTCCCTATCAATAGTTCTTCGTTTCATTTGCATTTGAAATTTTATCAGGGGAGAACATGATGGGAATACAAAACAACTCTCTGAACCAATAACGCACATACACATAATCGCCATAGACAATATTTCAGTAATTGAAGGGATAAAAAAGAAGCCTCACTGCTCGAATTCTTCCGGTCTTGGCAAGAACTAATGAGCCAAGCATTGCAACAGTCACGGCGGCCGTCCTGTACATTATGTCAAACGGCTGCTGTGAGTATTAAGACAGCTAATATGCTCCGTTCTTTACTTATTACATACAGGTTTGTTTCACTATAATCGCAAAAGTGATTATTTGATTGTTAAATCAATGACAGCAGGTAACCATTTCCCAAGCTAAATTACAGAATCGCTTATTTCTAACATTTGATTCATCACGCGTAGTTTACACGACGCGGTCTTCGTATGTCATGTATATTGTAATTGGCACAATTTTAAAGTAATCAATCGAAATCCGTGCAATGTGTTTTGATTTTTCTTAAATCTTTTTGTCGTCTACAGCTAATGTGAATTCGGGCTTTTTTTGAATTGACGTTAATGCAGTGATGTGACTTTTATTACACACACACACACACACACATACACACACACACACACACACACACACACACACACACACACACACACACTACATATATATCGCAAAAATAGGTAAAAATGATATTCTAATTTTGATTTAGCCATAGCTTTTTCAGATACTCAACGACTCTCAAGTAAACCTGAACAAATTCGTCTGCCTAACATAATCACAATATTGCAAATATTGAAACAACATTCTTGAAATGAAAAAGTATGGAATATATACATTATGCAAGTGACTGATTATGCGGTTAGTTTGAAATCAAAGGTGACATGAAAAAAATTGATAATACGGAACTATATTCACAAATGTTGTCTGCTAATTCCTCAAAGAATAGCAAGAGAGCGCTGTTTCCTATTTTGATTTTTCAATGCAAAGTGCTAAGGGGTTGGAGTGGAGGGGAGGGGACTCCTTTTGTCTTATAGCTGCATGCTTTATAGGGACCTAGAAAATCATTTCCCCAAATTATGCATCCTCTCAAAAATACAACAGTAAGATTAGCAACTCTATCAGAGAAGAGGTCTGTTGTATGCCTGGGCAAGGCATTCTGGGTAACAAACAGTGATAGGAAGCTTCTTTAGAGTGTATTGTACAAAGCAATGTCTATTTAATGAAATATCTTCACGGATATTTATCTTATCTAAAAGATTGCATTCATCTCTTTGTTGTCAAGCACATCCATGTTTTCAACACACCAGACAATTGACCTATTGGTGAACGTGACAGACGAAGGCTGGAACAAGGTATACTAGTAATTGAACTTTGACACTTCCTCGGTGTATCTCTTTTTCTAAGCACGACTTGCAATATACATGTAGTTGCTAGGTCTTTCTTATTTCTGAGTGTAACTATTTTAGATATTAGCACAGTCAGGCCTTCAGTATTTATCATTAGCAGTAAGAGTTCAACCAAATGTAGGACATTCGTAAACTACTTGCAATGGACAAATCATCGACAACTAGTGGACATAGACGATTTAATATATAAAAAAGTACTACCAATTAGCAAACCAGAGTGACTATGGAGTTTCAATTCGGCGGCACGATGTTTATCATGTCTCACACGTTGTTTGTCATTGTGATGATAAAACAAAATACAGACATTGATAGCGTGAGAACATAAAAAATGATACATTTTATCTCGCTGTGAATACAGATCAACATCACTTGTCGACTGAAACAAGGAAGATTCAAACAAATTTAAACTGTATATTTGTGTTCACATTGGGATAAAATTTACATTTCATTTGCGTGAATGACGTTGTCAGTGTCTGTATCTTGTTTGTGTAGTTTGTAACAAAACACGTTTTGTGAGATGTTTAAAACATTGTGTCTCCTCATGGAAACTCTATAGGCTTTCTGGTTTGGTAGTATGTAAACAAGATAAAAGAAAGATATTTTAAGATAGATTGAATGGATATATATATATATATATATTATATATATATATATATATATATATATATATATATATATATATATATATATATATATATATATATATATATGGGGGGGGGTGGATGGGTGCGTGTGTGTGTATGTATGCATGTGTGCGCGCATGTGATTGCAGGGTGGATGGATGGGTGGGTGGGTCGGTGGGTGGGTGGGTGGGTGGATGGATGAATGGATATACACGGGTGGTAAAGAATGATGCATTACGTGTGGGAGTAATAAATCAGCAGTACCCTCAATGTAGAAATAACGAGCCAAGCACGGAATTCTATATTGACGATAACTTATCAATTCCTTTGAATAATTGGAAGGATATCTTTGGAATCATAAAGTACACTCCTTCAAACGAAAACGACACTTGCTGTCATGTCTCTTTTTTAATGAGTTGTCAGGCACTTATGAAAGAAATCAAAGCTGTAAAAACTGGCTATCACTTTCAGTGAGATAAACTCTACTATATTATATAGAAACATGTAAAAGTCAAATTTTTGTTTTTTAAACGTTTTCTCTTACAATGGTTGGCAGTTCTGCAACATGATTATTCCCCTGGTGCATTCGTGCTGTAGACTACAAAAAATGTATACATGTGAATGAAACGTCCTGAATATTGTCCAAGTCGGTCGTTAAGTCTATACGCTGCAACCATATTCAGGTCATCTGTGTCAGGATTTTAATTAAAAAAATATCTGGAAGATTGATTCTCAGAAGTTAACGACGTTTTGGCTTCCTTTGTGCATAGATGTTCGTATATTGCACACAGGTACCATATAGCTCATAGTAAAATGATTTTATTACGGTAACGAAGTGTCAATTAACATTTTTATTTTCTCCGGCGTCGCCACTTTAAGGAATAACTAATTGGCCAGTATGAAAAAGGCCTGGACTTATAAAAGAGTGAACAAAAAACGTTGTCTGGTTCAACAAAAATTGTTCAAAATATTGCTACATTTGATCATCTGGAGTGATACAACTTTAGCTAATTCTGCTTCGTTTCATCGTCTGATGTGACAAATATCTTATCATGAATGATACCTCAGACCACTTAGTGGTCTGAGATGATAGATTATCTTAGCAGATCATATCATGTTAATGGCTTCTATTGTAGTGCTGATGGGCATTTATTTCAGTTTTTGTGGGGGGGGGGGCAGGAAAGCGAGATCTCGAATTTGAAAATGTCTTCGGTATACAAAGGATTGTTTATATGTGTATTATATGGGAGTGAAAAGTGCAAACAAATTGTGCTTGAGTAACTCGATGAAAACATTTGCTTGACATACGATCCTTATATCTCCCTGCCATGACATGTGACAGCTTTTATCGGTCACTATTTATAGGTAAACGTTTTTGATAATTGCGTCCTCATTTAGCTTTATCGCAATTTCTATCCTGGCATGACTAAAATAATTCACAATAATTTACCGCAGTTATCGCGTATGATACAAAGTGATCGTACACTTAGTACACTGTTCTCACCGTTATACACGTTTACAAGATTTATCGGCTGGAACGATGAAATTTTAAATAAGTGTGCGAAAATAGTGGGCAAATACGTAAAAGAACTAATGGGGACATAAGAATGCTATCTCCGTCATGGTTCTATAAGATAACATGTCCTGAATACTAAAACAGCATGCAACTATGCATTTAAAAAATCAATATTTACGCCATATGGAATACGTAAAGTAGGTAGCTGTAGAAATCAAAATCTCCACTGTGTGTAAATAAAATATCAGATTAATTGTCAATATGGTATTATTCTCTAATAAGCCCTATCAAACCATCCGACCTCCATCGATCTATAATCTTTATTGAAAATGTTTGAGACATTCATTGCAAGCGAAGGGAATAACACGGTTAGATTGTACAACACGGTGTATTGTTGGAATGTGTGATCTATTGCGCTAAAGTTAACTGGGTTAACCTTTTAGCCCCTACCTCGGAGGGGGTGTTATAACAATGGTCTCCGTCCGTCCGTCCGTCTGTGCGTGCGTCCCTCCATCCCTAATAAGTCATTTCTCAGACGTGATATCCGATTTCTTTCAAACCTAATGGAAAGATGACATCATATGGGACATATGCAAGTCAATTTGTGTCAGTATATTTAAGTGCTATACCCCAGTCCATTGTATAGAGTTGTGTGATTTCAAGCTACACTCAAGTCGAGACATGTCAATTAAGTTAAAGTAGAATGCGACTCGAAAATAACCTGTTTAAACTATTTCTGTTATTTTGTTCAGAAAGCTCCAACCCATTCTCAGTTCAAATCAAGGAATCGAAAATGAGGGCTAACTGTGCAAAATTATATAATAGGTGTCAAATGTTAACAAAATTAAGCCATTTTAGATTCCAATATGGACGCCGAATACTATGTTATGCCATGGGAAGATAAAAGATTGTCGTCTGAACACAAAATGGCCGACCCCAATATTTCTTTTATGATTTCAAAAATACCAAAAGCAAGTTTCCATATGGCAACGATTGAAGAGTTTTGATTTTCAGCGCAATATGCCCTAAAGGGGCACATGCAGTTTTGAGGCGGAGTTTAAATCACTACTATAATGCTATCAACTTTTTCTAACAATGCCAGAAGACAATTGTAATCCAATCATCATTTTGGTCTAGTTAAATCGAGATTTTATACTTAAAGTATTTTCACTCCCGAAAAAGCTAGCCAGTTTGTGCTACTTTAAATAAAAACAAGATTTTTAGGTAAAATTTTATCGGGAAATGTTTTGGTGTTGAACATTTAATAGCATTAGCAGGAGAAGCGAAACGTTAAAGAGACATTCTACGGTGACTGGTTTGGTTACTCTGGCCTGACGAAGATGTGCGGCATATCATCTTCAAAGAGAATTGAATCAAACCGGTTCATGAATCAGCCCGTAACTACTTCACCTATAATATCAAAGAGGCAGATACAAAGACATCTACAAGGTCGCTGAACACCGTGACAGGAAACTTAATTCTTACATTTAGAATCACTGAACTCTCTAACATTGCAAACTTTAAGTACTTTATATCTATTCATGATATTTTATATCAACGACAAAAGGGGTCAGGAATTCTATATCGTGCTCTACTGCCCTTAAAGTATTCTTATTCTTATAACCCTCGATATTTATAATCATTGATACACGTATTTAATTTTCACAATTAAAATATAATATAGTCAAACCTATTTTTGCTGTATCGCAACTTGAGTGATTTTGCTTTGTTTTTAGTGGACAGGAACTCCACTTTATAGGAAATTGATCTTACATAATGACTTTATATATTTGTTTCAACTATCTTATTCATTATCATACAGAACGATCTCAAGTTAAAAATGTTTTTAACTTATAGACTTAATTTTTAATTTACACTTGACACTCGTCTCCTGGAATTCACCCTTTTACCTTATACTGGAGTCACTTAGATATTCATGACATGAGAACCAACCGAATTTGTATGAGAAATGTTTTTTTACTCAAAAGACAATACAGAGTGTAAAAAGTTTGTTTACACTTGATACCTAAGCGTTTTC